>NW_010972598.1:12319429-12322417 GCF_000737465.1 Haliaeetus leucocephalus | reverse complement strand
AGGGGGGTTTGCCGGAACCGCAGGAAAGTGGTGCTGCCCTGCCCGCCGAGGCGGGGATCGAGGGAGGGTTTGGCTCCATGATGGGAGGTGGTTGGGTGATGCTGTTTACCCCCCCCAAGACACGCAGCCCCCAGGATGGGGATGCGGTGGTGGCCACTCACTAGCCACCCTCCCCCCCGCCATGCTGCAGCATTGCCCAGGGCCAATGCTGGTCCCCAGGGGGGGTCTCACAGACCCTGCTGCCTCCATCCTGCTTCCTCAGCGTGGAGCAGGGAAGATGCTCCCGGCTGCCTGCTCCCCGGGGGTGCTCAGCCCCCACACACCGGCACAGGCTGGGGTTCTGCCCACTGAGACCTGGCAGCATGCAGGGGGTCCCCCGGCTCTCCCAAGGGAGCGGCGAGTAAGTGGTTAAGGACGTGGCCCCGTCTGCCAGCACTGAGCGTGCTGTGCTGGGGCCAAGGTGCCTGACAAGACGGCAACTGGTGGGGCAGGCACACGGGGTGGAGGCGCCGCGGAGGAGACTGAGCAGCCCCACAGCAGGGGGAAAAAGAGGTTTTTATTCCGCATTTCTCCCCCAAGTATGCGTCCTGCACTCCCCAGCATGTGCATGGGTGCTGGAGAGCCAAGGGGGGACACCACGGTCCCACACATCCAGAAATCTGTGAGATGTAGGCAGCAACAACCCTGCCTGTTTTGCACAGGGTGGGCAGCGGGTCTGGGGCGTAAAGCCAGAGCCCCCACCCTCGCTACTGCTCCACTGCAGGGTTAGGAAGGAGGTAGGAGCCGGTCCTGCACCCACACCTGCAGAAGACACCTCTCCATGTCCCAAAAGCAAGGCTGGAGAGGCTGAGGGCAGAGCCAGGGTGCCACAGGGTCCCCAAGCTGTGCAAGGACCGTCCCCACGGCCTGTGGGTGTGGGGCTGGGGTCCCCCCAGCTCCCCCTGGGCTACCGGTGCCGGTGCTCCAGCAGAGCCTCAAAGTCCGGAGAACACACCAGCTTGTGCTTCACGTGGCCCAGGACGATCATCTCGCCCGTCCGGTTGTCCCCGATGCCGACGGACACCAGCTCCTTTTCCAGAGGGGAGAAACACCCGTGAGCAGCCCACTCCCACCAGAAACCCGTTAACTGTGGTGGGAGAAGGGGCGAGGTGCCTGCCTGCTGTGGGGGGCTAAGCCTGGAGGAGATGTGCCCCGCTGCTACCCTCACTCTGGGGACAAGAACAGTGGGGATCCTTCCCCACCACTGTCAGAGGGATAGGCTGCCCAAGAGCCATCTCACCAGGGGCCAGCATGACCCCAGCAGGGACCCCAAGGGGCTATCTTGGGGTGCAGCCCCACAAATCGGGTCCCCAGCACCCCCCTCCTCAGCCCCCATACCTGCAGAAAGGAACAGGGGGTCCCCATGGTCACGTCCAGGGTCACCTTGCCCAGCACCAGCTGCACCTTCCCCGACTTGCGGATGAGCAGTTTCCCCACCTGCCCCTCGGGGAGGTCGGCCAGGGTGCAGGTATTCTCTGCCTGCCTCGCCTCCTGCCAAGGGATACCGTGGAATGGGGTGGGGGAACATCAGCAAGCTGTCCCCCATCCCACCCCGCTGCCCCCTCATTGAGCCCCCTACCTGGCTCTTCTCCTGCTTCACCACGACAACTTGTCCTTCCTCGTTTTGCAGCTCTGTCTTGATGGGTTTGGTGTCCTGGGTGGGCGGCTGGCCGGGCAGCGTGTCGGGCAGCTGCAGGAAGAGCAGCTCCTCCTCGGCCGACAGGCTCAGCCGCTGCAGCAGCTCGGCCACCGAAATGTCCCGGGGGAAACCAGGGGGTCCCTTGGTTTGCGCCGGCTTGGGCAGGGGGTCCTCATCGCACGGCTCTTCTTTCACGGGCAACGGAGGTGTTGAGAGGTGGTAGGTGGGCACAGGGAAGTGTGGGGGGAAGCCCCCCACAGCCTCTGCCTGCTGGGATGCCCCCCACCTCAGTGTACCTTTCACCGCTGGCAGGTCCAGCTCCATCTTCTCTTCTTTGGGGCCAGGCAGCCAAGGCTGGGTGTCCTCCTGCTCCGCTGCCTCCTCCTTGAAGAGCCAGCCCGAATGGGCCAGCGGCAGCTGCACCGGCTTGTTACGGATGTCGTTCTTCAGCCCCGGATCGTCGAGGAACTGCGGGGATGGGAGAGGGGACACTAAGCACGAGCCCGGTGACACCAAAGCCACCCCACCTGGCCCCACTCACATCGTCCTTCTGCAGCATCCGCAGGATCTGCTTCGTCTCCTCGTCCGTCTCCCTCTTCTCCTTCTTGATGTTGATGATATGGGAAGGGCCAAAGTCTGACATGTCCACCGTCTTGTCCCAGGAGCCTGCTGGGGAGAGGGGAGCAGCCCTGGGGTGAGCCCTGAGCCTGACAGAACGGGCTGGAGACCCCCCCCCAGGGAAGGGAGGCAGCTCTCGTTACCTTTCTTCTTCATCATTTCAGCAGGACCCTGCTCAAAGATGGAGTGGGACTGAATAACCTCGGGCCGGCCCCGGCCCCGGCCATGCCCATCGCGCTGCCGGTCCCGGTCCCGCTCCTTCTTTTCCTTCTTGACGGAGACATCCTCTCTGGGCCTGGGGAGCGGGGAGGTGACCCGTCACCCCCACCCCAGCAGTGGGTTCCCCTCTCGGGGCACGTTTTGCCCACCGAGACCCCACTGCGCAGGTACCAGCCGGCAAAACCACCTCCGCACCCCACAGAAATGCTTACGAGGCCACTTACTCTTCCTTGATCTTCCTGCTAATTATGTTGGGGGTGAAGGTTTTCTGCAAACGAGAGCAGAGGGACAAGTCACTGCACGAGCGGAGATAAGCAACAGAAACCAAACCGGCCGCGGGGCTGGAGGAGGCGGCTGGGGACCCGGCCACGTCCTGCACGGACCAGCACCCCGAAACCACTCCTGGGGCTGTGGGGGGTCCCCAAAAATCCCCCAAGCAGTGGGGTAGGAGGCAGGGTCACCCCAAAAGGGTG
>NW_010972598.1:12314956-12317854 GCF_000737465.1 Haliaeetus leucocephalus | reverse complement strand
ACCACCACCACCCCCCCTCTGCCCGCAGGAGCTCAGCCCCACCGGCCATGGAGCTGCTTTCTACCCCCAAAAATATCGAGATCAACAACATCACTTGCGATTCTTTCCGTATCTCCTGGGCCATGGAGAAGGGGGACCTGGAGAGGGTCACCCACTACTTCATCGACCTCAACAAGAAGGAGAACAAGAACTCCAACAAGTTCAAGCATCGGGTGAGCCTGGGGGGGGATGCGGGACCCCCCCGCCCGGGGAGAGGAGAAGGGGTTTTGGGGGAGGCAATAGGGTTATAGCCCACTCCTACGCTGGTTTGGGATCAAATCTCTTCACGGGACGTGGCCGGTGGAGAGGACCGGGATGGGGACCGGGGTGCGACCGACCCCCCCGAGACCCCGCGGGGGAGCGGAGCCACAAACCGCTTGCGCTCCCCCTCCCCCTGGATGCGAGTCACTAATTCAGGACGTTTTTAGCAGCGCAGTTGCCAGGGTGATGCTATTTAATGTTTAACATTATTTTTTTTCTCCTCCCCAATAATAAGGGGGGGGTGGTGGGGGGTGGGATTTTTTTTTTCCCCTGTGTCTCCCGACTTCAGCATCCGCTGTTGCCACAGAAACGGCTCTGCACTGCGGTGCTGCTCGGTGGCCTATTGACACCGCAAGGTGCCATCGGGAGTAGGGGGTCCCCGAGACCCCTCCGGGCGGGGGACACCCATTGTCCCTGTCCCAGCAGCAGCGACCTTGCTGGGAGGTGTTTGGAGCTGATGCAGGCAGCCGGGGAGGAGGGAGAGATGCCGGGGCTGGAGCCGAGGCGGGGGGGGTTGCAGCAGGAGATATGGCAGCACGCTGCTTTGGGGGTGTCTCGGTGCCGGGCAAACCCCGGCAGAGGCACCGGCGTGGATATTTTGCAGCGTGCGGTACCAGGCAGCATCCCCTCAGCACCGGGCAGGGGTGGGCAGGGATGCAGGGCAGGGGGGGGATGCCACCCTGCCTGACCCTCGCCCCTTGGCGCAGGACGTCCCCACCAAACTGGTGGCCAAGGCGGTGCCGCTGCCCATGACGGTGCGGGGACACTGGTTCCTGAGCCCCCGCACCGAGTACAGCGTGGCGGTGCAGACGGCGGTGAAGCAAAGCGACGGCGAGTACTTGGTGTCCGGTTGGAGCGAGACGGTGGAGTTTTGTACCGGGGGTGAGCTCGGTGGGGGCGGCCGAACCGACGCTGCCGGGGCCGGGAACCGGGAGGACGGGGGCGATGCCGTGAGCTTGCCCAAGCCGGGGCCGGTTGGAGCAGCAGCTGATGAGTGGGAGGACGGGAGGTGTGGGGAACGGGAGCTGCGGGCAGGGATGGGCTGCCGGGGGGGATGGAGACGCCCTGATGTCCCCGTCCCCGTCCCCAGACTACGCCAAGGAGCACCTGGCCCAGCTGCAGGAGAAAGCCGAGCTGATCGCCGGCCGCATGCTGCGTTTCTCCGTCTTCTACCGCAACCAACACAAGGAGTATTTCCAGCACGTCAGGTACCCCCTGTCCCCGCTCCCCCTCCCCGGGGCCACCCGGTCCTCGCCGGGCCCCGTCCCCTGACCCTGCCTGTGTGTGTGTGTGTGTGTGCGTGTGTCCCTCCTCCTCCTCCTCCTCCTCGTCCCGGTCCCCGCACGCAGGATGCACTGCGGGAACGTGATGAAACCGTCGCTGAAGGACAACAGCGGCAGCCACGGTTCGCCCACCAGCGGCATGCTGCACGGCATCTTCTTCAGCTGCAACACCGAATTCAACACCGGGCAGCCCCCCCAGGACTCGCCCTACGGTCGTTACCGTTTCCAGATCCCGGCTCAGCGTCTCTTCAACCCCAACACCAACCTCTACTTCGCGGACTTCTACTGCATGTACACCGCCTACCACTACGTCGTCCTGGTCCTGGCACCCAAGGGTTCCTCGGGGGACCTCTTCTGCCGGGAGCGTCTACCCCAACTGGACATTTCTTCCAACAAGTTCCTGACGTGCTGCGTGGAGGAAGGCGAGCTGGTGTACCGCCATGCCCAGGACAGCATCCTGGAGGTCATATACACCGAGCCGGTGGACCTCAGCCTCGGCGTGCTGGGGGAGATCAGCGGGCACCAGCTGATGAGCCTCTCCACCGCCAACGCCAAAAAGGACCCCAGCTGCAAGACGTGCAACATCAGCGTGGGGCGTTAAGGGTGGGATGCGGGCAGGGCCGGGGAGGGGGACAGGTGCCCGCCGCGGGGGCTTCTCCCACGGACGCTGCTGGGTGGAGGACCAGGATGGGTGCGGGGGACCTGGCCGGTGTAAATAGCGGCGTTGCCTGTACCCCTGCCTGCTCCGGGAAGGAGCCGGTGGGATGCTCGCCCAGCGCGGAGACAGAGCCAATGCTGCTCTGTGCCCTGAGGGAGGAAGCCTTCATCTCCTGGACTGGCCGACCAGCATCATCCTCGCTGACGTGAGCCCCGTGCTCTGCCCTCCGCCGCGCAGCCGCTGCGGGGCCCCCTTCCCCTCCGGCATCCCCCGCATCCCCCCGGCCCCCCGCTCCAAGGCTCGCCCCCCCACCCCACGCCGGCGACGCAGCTCCTGGGGAGCCCCGGCCCTGCCAACCGGGACTGGGGCTCCCCGGCCACCCCAGGGGGTTTTGGCGGAGAGGCTGGAAGCACCCCCCCCCAGTTTTGAACTGCTCCCAGGGATGGAGGGGTGCTTGGGCAGGGACCCCCGCTCCTGCCGGCGCTGCTTCGGGGCTGCAGTCGTGGTGCGCGTGTCCGCAGTGGTGTGGGGGACGCCGTGGCGTCCCCCCCGTGTCGTGCAGCGCTGTGCCGTGTTCGCTCTCTGCTCTAGCCGTCGCTGTGCCGCCCGAATCCCCGGCCCCAGGAGGCAGCCGGAGGAGCCGGGGTGGGGGAGCGG
>NW_010972598.1:12311609-12313261 GCF_000737465.1 Haliaeetus leucocephalus | reverse complement strand
GGGGGGGCGAAATTTGCAACGGGGAGGGTGCAAAATCATCGCACCCCCTTGTACAACCCCAAATCCCCCAGGGAATTTCTCTGCACCGCTCCGGCTTGGCTCAGCTTCACCCATCGCCCCTGCAGCCTCACATCTCTCCCTGCCCCGACCCACCCCGTCGCTCCCCCCATCCCCAGCTCACCCCGGACCCGCAGAAGCGGCCGAGGCGCGGGGCCGTCCCGTCGTAGCCGTCGAAGAGCTCCATGTAGTCGTAGCCGCAGTCGGCTTCCTCCTCGATCTCAAAGGTCTGGAAGATGAGCTCCACGCCGTAGCCCTCCTCGGCCATGATCACCCACTCGCAGTCCGAGCCCCCCGGGTAGTTGTTATCCCCAAATTGCGCGTGCGAATACAAGTCCTTGGTCTTCACCTCGGCACGGACCTGGCCCCCACACACTGGGGGAGAAGCCGACAGCGGGGGGAGTTTAGGAGGGTCCACACTCTCCCCCCACCCCATAACCAGGTTCCCCCAGCCCCGCGGTGGTACCTGTGGTGTGGGTGGCCTCGAAGCCCTTCTTCTGGACGGAGTTATCGGAGACGAACTTGAGGAACATCTTGTTGCCCGAGGAGAGGAGGGGCTCGGGCTCTTTGGCTCCGCAGAAGCGGCCGAGCGTGGGGGCTTTGGCATCCTTGCCGTCGTAGATCTCCAGGTGGTCGTAGGCACATTCCTGCTGCGCCTCCACGTCCAGCTCCGAGAAGGTCTGCGGAGGCGACGGCCGAGCCGCCGGCATTCAGTAGGGCTCGGTGGAGGGGCCCCCCCCCCGGTACTGCTCGCCCTCCCAGTCCCCGCCCCGTCCCTACCAGCTTGACGCGGTGCCCCGGCGTGGTGGTGATGGCCCAGGTGCACTCCTTCTTGCTGGGGTATTTATCGGGCCAGTTGGGGCTGGTGATGGTCCCCGAGATGGATGTCACCTTATGGTCGCAGCCGGCTGCGGGGACAAGGAGGGGGTCATGGGTGCATGGGTGGGGGGGTCCTGCTGGGGATAAGGGGGGGGGTGGGGGGCGCAGACCCACCTTCCTTGCAGTCGTGCTTGTTGTCGTGCAACACGAAGCCGCTGCGGCACTGGCACTCGTAGCTGCCGAAGGAGTTGAGGCACTCGTGCTGGCAGCCCCCGTTGTTCTTGGAACACTCGTCCTTGTCTGCCGAGAGAGCAGAGGAACCATGGCTGAGCGGGATGGGAAAGCCCGGCGGCCGGCATCCCGGTACGGCATCCCGGCACGGCACAGCCCTGCCCGGTGCGTGCCGGTCCCCAGCCCCACACCGCTGCCCTCCGGGGAGCAACCAGCCAAGCAAGCGCCTACGGCCAGCAGCAAGCAGATCCGCCGTCCCTTGCCCGAGCCGGGGCAGCCCCCGCGAGTGGACGGGATGGGTCCTCCTCTCCCTGGGTTCACCCATGGGCACAACCATTACCTGCTTACGGTACGGACGGGGAAGGCAGAAAAACACACAGTGACAACCAAAGATGCACAAGAAAGACCAGGACGCGGGAGTCCCTCTTTACTCATCGATAGGGAAATGTCACAGACACGGTAAAAATCGGGAAAAAAAAAAAAAACAAGATCAGCTGGTCAATGACAAAAACAACGGGGATGGGGCAGGAGGGTGCTTAAAACCA
>NW_010972598.1:12293013-12311422 GCF_000737465.1 Haliaeetus leucocephalus | reverse complement strand
CGGGGACGGCGGGGCATGCAGAGCGGCAGCCGGGGAAGCAGGCAGCGGAGGGGACCCCCGCGAGCCCCTCGTGCAGCCGGGGCTCGGCGGCGAGCGGCTCTGCGGGGAGGAAGAAGAGGAGGAAGAGGAGGAGGTGGCGTGGCTGGCTCTGGGAGGATGAGGATGGGCTTCGGGTGGGTTCCTGGGGGTGTCTGGGCTAGGGGAGGCATGGGAATGGCAGCGGAGGGGTTTGGGCTCGCCCGGAGCATGGCGTCCCCCCGGGCTGGCCATACTTACCTCCCAGCGCCCACCACCTGCCCCATGTCCCTATCGCCGGTGTCTCGGGGCTCGCCAACCCCCCCCAGAGCCCCCCGCTTTGGGGCCGGGCCGGGATGCTCCATGGCTTATCACCCCTCCTTGCTCCCCCTCCCCATGGGGCGATGGTTTGGGGAGTGGGCAGCGGTGGGGGGAAGCCAGCAGCAAGCGGGCACCAGCTACCCCAGCATCCCTCTCCGAGCTCATAGGGATGCTGGAGAAGAGCATCCCTCCTGGAGCCAGCGGCAGCAGCGAGGGTAGGGAGTGGGGGGGTCCTGTCCCAGCCCCCCCCAACCCCTCGGGGCAGCCCCAAGCCCCGCGGCCGCCTCTCAACCGGAGGCTGTAACCTGACGTCTCCTAGGTCTGAGAGAGGAAGCGAGGCGGAAAAGCTCGTTTGGGGATGGGAAGGGGCTTCGGATGGGCCGGGTGGGCTCAGAGCAGCTCCAGCACCGGGGGAGCGTGCGTGGCATCACCCCGCCGGCAGGACGGAGGGAGCCTGGGCGGGCGAGACAAGAGCGGAGAGAGTTGGCAGAGGAAAGAAGCCCACCGGGTCGGTGTCTTTAGCAATCCTTTATTCTAACCAGCTTGCTCGCCGCAACCCGGCATTGCCGTGCGCTCACCGTTATCCCGGCGTGCATCCGATGGCTCCGGGCTGCTCACCGCCCCGCAGCCCCCGCCTGCACCTATCACCCCGCTACGGACCCCCCGTGCACTGGGGCTCGGCGGAGAGCCAGGGGGACGTACCTGGGTGCCGACACCGTGGCGGATTCCCGGGCGAACGCATCCTTACGCGCCAGCCGACGGAGCCGGCTGCTGCCTCCCGTCGCCCCGGCCCGCGAGGAGGAGGAGGAGGAGGAGGAAGAGGAGGAAGAAGAGGAAGGGGCCACATCTTCGCCGGGGGAAAATGGGTGCCTGGGCGGCCAGGCTGCCCATGGCACCGAGGGACAGAGCTCGGTGGCTGGCTGCATCCAGAGCGGTGGGGAAGGAGCGCAGAGACCCTCCGCGGCTAAAAAGGAGCCGCACGGGAGATGCTTTGCCCAAGGCTGGCCGGGAGCGACCCTGGGGGGGGGACTGGAGGAGGGACCCTGGTGTGGCCGAGTCCTCCAGCGTGGTTCTGCTGCCGGGAAAGCCCGAGACCTGAGCGGCGAGAGGTGGAGGAGAGGGTTTGGTGGTCCGGGATAGGGGCAGCCCCCATGGGACCGCCGCACATCCCGGTGGGAGGAAGAGGAGGAGAGCAAAGGGGAGAGGGAAGGAACCCGAAGCGCGGCGAGGGGACACTCACCCGGCTGCCCTGTGGTCCCGCTGCCGCTTGGCCGCTGGGCTTTCCCGAGGTCTCGCTTTGCTGGAGGGTGCCGGCTCCCGATGGCTGGGCCCCGCTGGGCACCTTACTTGCCTTGGTTTTAATTAAAAAAATAAAGCAAAGATACTCTACCCCTGGCCCGCGGGTCTCTGCCGCTCCGGCCAGCTGCCGGGCTGCCTCGGGGAACCCTGAGAGCTCCTGGGGATGCCGGCTCCCACCGCTCTCTGCAGCCGACCGGCCACGCTGCCCCTCAGAAACAGCCTCGATGGGGCCAAAAAGCAGCGGGAGGTGCAAGGCATCAGTGGTCCGGTCCAGCCCAGCCCAGCCTGTCCAGGAGGTGCCGTCGGTCGGTCGCTCGCGGCCGGGCTGATGTCCAGGGCACCGCACCGTGCCGAGGGAGACCCTTTCTTGCACAAGGGTCCCGTGGCAGCCCCCAGCCCGGGGACCAGCCCTGGGTGATGCTTGGCGGTGGCCAGTGGTGCGTTTCGCTCCGTGTCCCCATCTCTACCTCCCCAAGACCCAGCCGAAGGTGACACCATCTCCCAGCCGGGTGGCCCAGGAGAGGAGAGAGGACCACAGAACAGACAGGGATAAGCAGGTAATGGTTTTTGGGAGGAGGGACCACTCCGGAGACCTAAGACATGGTGGTGGCCGGATACTGATATTCCCGCTACGGCGTTAGCTGGGATGCGGAACACCCTGCCCGGGAAGCAGAGCAAGCCCGTGGCCGTGCAGCGTAGCGGGGTGGAACAGCACGGCAGGCAGCAGAGCGGAGCATCGCTGCCCTCCCCGCGGTAGCATCGCCCGAGGGGTGCAGTGCCCGGCCCGCGGCGGGGCTGGGGGGTGGGTGGGGGGAGAGCTGCTCCCCCCGGCCAGCGCTGGCCCCTCCAGGGCTAAGCACATCCCTGTCCCCAAAACATTTCCCTCTGCCTCTGCGGATGCAGCTGGAGCCCAGCGCCCGCTGGCCACTTGGGGACCTCCCGGGAGCACCCCAGGATCTGAAGTAGGACCCAATTGCCCCCCAGAAGAGGGGAGAAGCCTCAAGAGGCAGCAAAATATGCTGCCGGAGGGGGTTCAGACCCCACGAGGCAGAGACCCAAGGATCACCCTGCCGCCGGGCTGGGACCGGGGGCTGCACCCCCGGCGCAGGCAAGGACAGGCGTTAGCAGCGGTTTGGGGGTGCGGGGAGGGTGGGCTCGGCGAAGGAGGGCAGGGGATGCCCGTTGCCAGGGCCGGGCAGCTCTACCTGAGAAGAAATGGGCTTTGAAGCCCTTTTTGGAGACGGTGTTGTCGGACTTGAACTCGATCCTCATGTTGTTGTACTGGGAGGTGATGACGTCCGGCTTCTCGGCGCCGCAGAACTTGCCGTGCAGCTTGGAGTCGGCGGTCAGCCCGCTGCGCACCTCCACGAAGTCGTATTTGCAGACCTGCGGGGTGCAAGGAAGGGGAAGGGGGGGGACGACAGGGGGCTGCTGGCACGGCTGTGCCACCCTGCCAGCCACCGGCAGTATCGGGGAGACGCACACGATGGAGAGGGGCTGCTCCCCGGCTGACTCACGTCATTGCCCTCGGTCTCGAAGAAGTCGAATTGCAGGGAGATGCGGTACTGGGTGGGGGCCACCAGCTGCCAGATGCAGTTCTTGTTGGGGGGGTACTCCTTCGGCCACCCCGGGCTGGTGATGGAGCCGTTGAGCTTGGTGAGGAAACCTCCGCAGGCGGCTGCAGGGCGGGAGGCACCCAGCGCCCGTCACGTCCCCGGGCTCCCTGGGATTAGGGATGCTGCACGGAGCGGGTGGGGGGACGGCGAGGCTGGGGGGGGGGATCACTCACCCTCGCAGCGGCGCTTGTCGGAGGCCAGCTCGTAGCCGGGGTCGCAGGCACACTTGTAGCTGCCCAGGGTGTTGACGCAGCGCTGCTCGCAGCCGCCGTTATTGGGACGCGAGCACTCGTCCACCTCTGGGCAGGGGCAGTGGGGTTGAGCGGGCAGGCAGGGCCCCCCCTGGCCCCCCATCCCACTCCCCCGGCACATCTCCTACCTTTGAAGAAGTTGACGGCAAAGCCCGCCTTGTTGATGGAGCCGTCGGAGACAAATTTCATCCAGAGCTTGTTGGAGGTGCTCTTGATGTCGTCTGGTTTGTCGTAGCCGCAGTAGCGCCCGATGAGGCTGCTCGACTCGCTGCTGCCATCCCGGATCTCCAGGTAGTCGTAGGCACAGCTATCGTGCCGCTCGATCTGGCGGGGGGTGTTAACGGGGGACCGTCTTGGCCTCAGCATCCCCAAACCCTGCCTGTCACTTTCCTTATGCCCACGCTTCCAGACCCACGCACCCACCAGCCAAGGGAGCTGGTCTGCTGCATGGGGAAACTGAGGCACAGAGGCAGCGCAGAGGGATGCGGGTGGCCAGGCAGGGCAGCAACAGCCCCGCTGCAGCCCCAAGCCTGTCCTGTGGGGTGCATTGGGTCGGGGAGATGCCACTGGGGAGATTTCCCCTTCCTACCCCAGGGAAGGGGGGGACCGGCACGGCACGGGGGGATGCTCACCCACCTCAAAGGACTGGAAGGTCAAGCCCACGTGGAAGCCCTCGGAGACGGTGATCTTCCAGATGCACACCTTGCTGGGTCGGTAGTCATCGGGGTAGTTGGGGGACTGGATGTGCCCGTTGTCCTTCTTCACGTCCCCCCCGCAGATGGCTGGAAGGGAGAAGCTGCCTGAGCTCCCCCCACACCTTGCCCCACCGCCAGCCCCATGCCCCCTCCCTGCCCTCCCCTACCTTCGTAGACGGCGAAGAAACCTTTGCCCACCCAGTTGCTGCTGCTCCGAAACTCAACCCAGAGGCGGCTGTCGGTGGAGATGATGGGCTCGGGCAGCTTGTTCCCGCAGAACCTGCCTGGGGATGAAGGCGTGCTGGGCTGCCGCTCGCCGGGCACCCTCCTCTTCCTCGCCACCACATCCCGGTCCCTTCCCCCCCGGCCCCACACCCCTTGCCAGCATCCTAAAGGGAAAGCGCTGCTTCTCCCCCCGCTCCCCTCCGGCTTTTCTGGCTGTTTCACAGAAACTGGTTATTTCAGAGCGCGGGGTCAACTGGGATTTGGGGAACATCCAATTCACGGGGATAGGACCGAGATACCGGCATCTCCCTGGGGAGAGATGTGCCGGCCAGCTGGGTCAGCCGTACTGGTTTCACTGGTATGGGCCAGCAAACTGGTGAGCCCCGTTCACCCCCAAAAACCCCTCCGGGGCCAGCTTCCCCCCGCCCCAGGGCTTTGGCAGGTCACAGTCGGGCAGGGATACAGGCAGAGGGGAGTCCCTCACCCCGCTGCCTGCACCCGGAGCATCCCCATGGGGCAGGAGGTGAGGGCAGCAAGGCAGGCAGCGGGGCAGGCAGTGCCAGCCGGCCAGGCTAAGAGCTCCCGGTTGGTTACCTCGCAGCGTGGCCTTTCTCCAGAACCCGTCTCTCACCTCCACGTAGTCGTACCAGCACAGCCGGCTTCGGTAGAGGTCCAGGGTGGTGAAGTTCAGGATGATCTAAGGTTGGGGACAGGGGGGGAAGAGAGTGGGGTGAGCCCCCCCCAGCACCCCACGGGGGTCTCCGTCTGCCGTGCTCGGCCGTGCTGGGTGCCAGCGGTCCAGATGGCACCGGGACCCGCTCGGTGGTGATGCCCGGCAGCATCCCGAACCGTAGCGAGGCACCGGGCAGTGGGGGATGCTGGGGTTAGGGGCACCCCGAAAAAAGGGTAGAAGGTGGGGCAAGGAGGGAGAGGAGGGCTGGGAGGAGGTGGGGTGCCTTCGGTGCTGTGCCGGCGGCCGGTACCTTCTCTCCGGGGGTGACGGAGATCCTCCAGACGCAGTGCATGTGGGCAGAGTATCCGTTGGGGAACTCGGGGGAGGAGAAGTTGCCCTGGCTGTCCTGGAGCGTCTCCCCACAAGCTGCAAAGGGGGAAAAGCAGGGCTCAGACCCCCCCCGAAGCCCCCAGCATTGAGATGGGCGGCATTGGGTTCAGACCAGCTCCTGCCCCCAGCCCCCCTGCACCCAAATTCCCAGCCCCGAGGACAGCTCTGCAAAAACCCCCCCCCCACCGCCTTACTGCAGCAACCCCAAAAACCCCCAAACCTCACCGGAGAGGCTGGTGATGGTCCCAGCTTCCCGGCACCCCCTCGCAAGCACCGTGCCCCCCCTTCCCCAGCCACCGAGCCCCGGATGCAGGAGCCATCCCATGGCCCCCCCCCCGTGCCCTGCCACGCCGCGGGGGCCCGGCTCGCCGCCCAGGCTTTGGGCAGGTTTAGGCAGCCGCGGCTGGATCTGGCCCAGAACTGCCATCTGGAAGCCACATGATGCCGCGGCCACGGCACACGGCGCTTCGCTCCGGCTGTCGTGGGGCCAAGGCGGCCGCCCCCCACCTCCCGCTCGGGGCGGGGGGGCTGCGAGATGAAAGGGGAAACGTGCAAAAAAGGCAGCTTGAAACCTGGGCTCGCTGCCTTTTTTCCCTCCTTGCTTCGTAGTGGAAACAAAGGGAAGGGAAAGCTGGGCTGCAGAGGGGATTTTGGGGGGGGGCTGCTTTTTTGGGGCTTTTTTTTTTGTTCCCCCCTCCAAACTAATCACTTTTCCTGCTCGCACTCGCAGCCCCGTTTCCCTGCAGCCCCCGAACGTGGCACGGCTGGCTGCTGGGGCCCCTCACAAAAGCGTCCCTCTTCCAGGCTGCTAATTAGTTGCTGGAATTAAGCGGGAGCGTGCGGGAGCCAAACTCCTTGCAGATGTGGCTGGTAAAGTCCCAGAGCACGTGCCTGCAGCCGGGGGACTCGTGCCAGCCTCCCCAGTGCCCGGGGCAATGCCACCGCTCACGGGCCACGGTCCTCAGTGCCGTTCAAGGTGCCGACACGTGCGCCGGTCGTGCCGAGCATCCCTTGCTCTGCACCGGCCCCGGGGAGGACCGTGGTCTGCGGTGGGACCGTGCTGTCCCACCCCGCCGGTAACAGCCCTGCATAACGCCCAGCTGTGCCTCATCCAAAACCCTCTTGCTGTCGGGGTGAGTTGGAGGATGCTCTTGGAGGATGCTCTTGGAGGATGGTCTCCGAGGATGCTTTGCTCTCAGAGGATGCTCTCCTGTCAGAAGATGCTCTCAGGGGACGCTCTGCTCTTCAAGGATGCTCTTGGAGGATGCTCTCTGGGGGATGCTCTTTTCTCAGAGGACTGGGAGGAGAGGGCAGCTGAGGATGCCCTTGCTCACACCAGCAGAGCCCCGTGGCTCACCGAGGTCTCGCATTTAGCTTCTGCTCACAAACACCCCAGAAAAGTCCCATGGATGGAGGAAGGCAACTTGCGTGGTCCTCGCAGGGGGTCCGATGGTGAGGAGGACCCCAGAGAACGTTTTGCCACTGGAAACAGGGGATGCAGCCAGGGCAATGCTTCCTTTGTCAAGTCTCGGGGTGAAAGCAGAGCCGTTCCCCGGCAGATACGGCCCTGTGCGCGCTCACCCCAATCCGATCAGCCCGGCGGCTGCTCTGGCCCCCCGGCAGTGACACACCGCCCCGGCCCAGGGCTCAGCCGTCCCAGTGGCACTCACCCGGGCAGCGGTAGAGCTTGCGGGCCTGGGCGATGTCCCCTTTGCTCAGACGCGTCCGCTGGCCGATGGCGGGCCGGACCCCGTTCACGTCATACTTGGGCAGGATGGTGTCGAGGAAGATGCCCCTGGGGCGAGAGCAGGCAGAGGCTGAGCGGCGGCTGGAAAGCGCCTGGTCTGCGGCTGCTCCCCGCTGCTGGGGGAAGGATGCTAAAAACAGCCTGGCTAATTAAAGCCTGCGGGCCGGTGAGTCAGCGGGGACGCGTCCCCGCTGGAGGTGACCGCGGGGACAAGCACCATCCCTGCCCTGAAATGGGATGCCATAGGGCTTCATCCTGCCCGGCATGCCATGGCACGGCTCTGCTGGAGATGGGAGCCTTGCACAAAGTGCATTAACCTCATGCAAAGCTGCTAATGTGCCACCATCTCCTCCCCCAGGGCTGGGGACCCCACGCCACTGTCTCAGGTGCTGTGGGAAGGACGGAGACCCGTGGGCGAGCCACCCCGGCCGCATACCTGGAGAAGGTGTTCCTGGCGTAGTGCATGATGCTGTCGAAATCGTATGTCTCACCCAGCGACTCCACCTCCTCCGGCTCCATCTTCAAGAAGTTGTACTCCTGCCCTGCGGAGGCAGGCGGGATGGGGATGCCGTCAGGGGGAACCCTGGCTTTGGCAGCACCCCACAGCAGGGAGGAAGAGGAAGAGGAGGAGGGAGGCTGGTCCCTGGTCCCTACCTGGCTGGATGTTCTCCCGGATGATGGAGACATGGTCATCCCGGTCGGGGCGCGTGTGCTCGTGCCAAAACCCGATGACGTGGCCCAGCTCGTGCACCACGATGCCAAATTTGTCACAGTTTTTGCCGATGGAGATGGCCTGGGGTCCCCCTCCTCGGCGGCCCACATAGGAACAGCACCTGGGCGGGGAGGTGGGTGGCACCGGGTCAGCCCCGGCTCTCCCAGGGGATGCCCCTGCGGTGTGGGCATCCCAGTGCTTCCCTGGGTAAAGACATGAGTCAGGCTGGAAGCATCAACCCTCCTGGTCCCGCTCGGTGTGGAGCATCTGGGAAGCATCCCTGCTGCCTCGGCTGGCTGGAAGCTTCAGCCGTCCTGCCCACGCAGGGAGCTTGAGCCATGCCTCCAACCTCAGCTCCGCCTGGAAACTGGGAGACCTCTGCTCCTGCCCCCGGGCTGCCTGGCACAGCACGGTACGGCTGCGGGCAGCCCCGGCATCCCAGGGTGCTGCTCCCATGGGTGCCCATCCTGCACTGGTGATGGACTCTTGCTCACGCCTGCCAGCTCGGCTGGTCCAACTCTGCACGCCAGCCCCAGGCTCAGGGTTTGCGCCCATGCGGGGGCGCGGACCGGCACCCCCCGCCGCCGTTCACAGCCCGTTCCAGGGGAAAGCCTCCTCCTAACCACCATCTGCTTGGCTGGGGCTGTGCCCTGACGCGTGAAGATGCTGAGCTCTTCCAAACCCCTGTTTCCTTTGGCGTCAGCCCTGCTGCAAGCCCGGGCTGGTGCTGCGCCACCGACCTCAGCCCCCGGCCCGGTCGGTGGCTCCAAGACCTCCTGTGCCTCAACCACCCTCAGGGAGCAGACCCCACGGACAGGTCCCCTTTGCACCCCAGCCCTCCACGAAACCGAGCGGGTCTGGGCCAACCATTTAGCACCACGCACACACTGACATGGGCCTTTTGGTACCAAGGCACGTCAGCCGAGCATCCTAACAGCCACCACGCTCCCTCCTTGCAGCGCAAGAGCCAAGGGGCAGGGTGGTCCCGGTGCATGCCCGGGACCCCCCCCTTAGTCCATGTACCCGCAAGGGCGGTAGGTGAAGACGATGTAGCTGTCCTCATCGTTGCGCTCCAAGAAGGTGACGCAAGTGTGCTTCTCCCAGTGCCGCATCGCCTGCCGGAAGATGGCTCGCTGGCTGCCTGCGGGAGGGGGCGGCGGGGGCCGTCAGCCCGGCATGGGGAAACTGAGGCACGCCGGGGACGGAGCATCCGCCCCCGGCTCACCTGCACTCACCGCTGAAGTTGCCGCTAATCACGTAGGGGATGACCCCATCCGGCCACACTCTCTCCGGCCGGGACGTGGCGGCACGGCGGCTCCGTGCCCGTTGCCGGCCCCGGCTGCGCGGTTGGTGGCCCGGCCGTGGGCTGGCGTTGGTGGAGTTGCTGCCTGTGGGGAGCAGGGCGGGGGGGTCAATGCGGGCAGCCCCCCGGGGATGGAGGCGGCCGGGAGGGCTGGGACCGCGGTGGTACCTGAGGAGTTGGTGGGCAGGCGTGTGATGGTGTGGCGTGCCAGGTCCACCACCCGGTCCACCTGGAAGAGCTGCAGGTCTTCCTCGTCCAGAGCAATGTCTCCCAGGAAGGCAGCTGCGGGAGGGGGACGAGGTGTGAGCCCCCCCCATGCCGCTGCTGAGAGACCCCAAACCCCATCGGGGCTGGGCTCCCCGCACCCGGGCTCCCCGCACCCAGCCCCTCTGCACCCAGCATGACCCTGAAGAGGAAGGCAAGCCCTTCCTCCTCCTCCTCGTCCCCCTTTCCTTCAACTGGGGGCCGGGAAGGAAAGCGAGCGTGGTGCTGGCCGGGCTCCCCCCGCTCCCCAACCCGCCACCGTGTCGGCTCTCCCAGCAGCCAGAGCCAGCCCCGTGCTGACATCTGGTTCGCATAAAGCCCGGTCCATCACTTTTTAGGGTTTCTGTTATTATTTGTGTTGCAAAACTGCCTTTTTTTTTTTTTTCTTCACCGTGCAAAACCCAACGCTGGGCTTGGGACCCCCTTCCTGCCCGGCTCCTGCCCCCCAGCCCAATTCGAGCTCCGGCAGCCCTGAGATGCTCCAGTGACCTCTGAGTCATCTGCCACCACGAAGCAAAGCCATATGGCCCGGGAAGCTCCCGCTGCGCCCAGCACCCGCAGGAACGGAGCTGGCCGAGGAGCGTCCGTCTGTCCGTCCATCTGCCAGGGCCAGGAGCCCCTCCGGCACCGCTCTGCCACGGCTCCCGTGGTGCAGAGATGCTTCGACATTACAGGGCTGGAGGACACAACCCTGCACGGCCCTTCCTCCTCCTCTTCCTCCTCCTCTTCCTCCTGCCCTCCCGCGCGCCACGGCTTCGCCATGAGTCAACGCTGCAGGACGCGGCTCCCGGCTTCGGCATTTGGCCGGCGCCGAGCCCCGGGGACCCGGCTTTTGCGGAAACACGGCGGCCTGAGCACGAGGGCTGGCTGAGGTCATGCCGTGCCGCTGCGCCAGCGCCGGCACAGAGGCTCTGGATGTGGCCGGCGTGGGGTGGAGCTGGGTTTCTCGCCGGGTTTGTGGGCATCTGGGGTTGAATGGGTGGTCCTGGGCATCCCCTGCCCTCGCCGGCCCCTGGGGAAGGGCAGGGGAACGGCAGCGGTGGGCAGTGGGGTGGCTGGAGCAGCTTAGGGGCTGATGGGGAGCGGCGCCAAGTTCGCGCGCTCCGAGCAATTAACGAGTGGATCCCAAAAGAGCCACTAATTACGAAAGCAAGGCGGGACATTTAGGATAAGCCTGACGGGTCCAAAACAACCGGCACGGGGTGAGAGGAACAGCCCGGGCACCCTCGCTCAACCGGACCCTGTGGCTTTGCGTGGCACCCAGCCCAAACCCCGCTCCGGCGGTGGCACGGAGCATTTTGGGGTGAAAGAGCCATGTTTTGGGGCTGTCCCCGGCACCATCCAGCCGGTGGGCCCATCCCAGCGGAGGAAGCCCCAGGGCAGAGAGCAGACCTGCTGGCAGAGCCAAGGGAAGAGCAAACAAGCCGGGGCCGGCACCTCCCCTGGCACCAACCTGCCGCTGGCACGGCCAGGCTGCAATTTGAGGGCAGAGCAGAGGCAGGAGCCGGCCCCGGCCTCCCCGCACCCTCCCCGGGGCTGGGAGAGACGTGTCCGAACGGGCAGCGCGGGGGAGGACCAGGGCCTGGGAGAAGGACGAGCATCCCGTGCCAAGAGCTGCGTGGAAAGACAAGGGAAAGTAAGCTCGCTTACAGCCGAGCAAGCGCCGGCAGAGCCAAGTGATATAGAAACCATATGTGAGGGATTTGGGATACGTGAGAGAACCGGGCAGGCGAGCGTGGGGACGTGGGGCTGGTTTCCCAGGCGGTTGCGAGGCAGCTAGAATCCCCCAAAAATCCCCAGCCCGGGGCGGGGGGAAGGCGGCTCGCTACTCCCGGAGGGGACATCGGAGCCGTGGGGCGGAGACGAGGGGGTGTCCCGGCAGCGATCCCTGTAAGGACACTTTGGGGACAAGCCCAAAGCGTTGGATTGAGAAACTTCCACGTTGATTTGGGCTCTGGTCGCATTCTCCTCCCATTTGCTCCCTGTGCATCCTGGCCCCGGAGACACGTGGGCTGGTTTGGGGGTGGGGGGGGTGGGGTCTCTGCTCACCAAAATCCCCCAGATGCTGTTAACCTCTCCGAGGGGCTTCGTCGGAGATGCTGCCACGCTGCTGCCACTTGTCCCTTCCCGATTCATGCCTTAGCAGCTCACCAAGCGAGCATCCTCCCTCCACGGTGGAAGGGACCCCGTGCAAGCGAAGGGGACCCCCTGCAAGAAGAAGGGACCCCCTGCAAGCAAAGGGGACCCCCTGCAAGCAGGGGGCTCATGGGGTGAAGGTGCCAGGGGCAGGAGAGGTCCCAGCCCACTGCCGCGGGCAGCGAGGAGCTGGCGAGGTTCGGCAGAGCACAGGTCAGAGGAGGGGGAAACTCATGGGGGAGCCCGGTTGGGGTGCAGCAGGGAGATGCCAGCTTGGCTTCGTGCTCACTGGGGAGCAGACAGCACCCACCGAGGCGTCACACCTCTCAGCACCCATGCTCAGCAACCTGCACCCTCACCCTGCTGGGGCACGATGCCACTCCGGTGCCCGAGAAAACCCAGGACACGGGGCACAGCCCCCCAGCCATCCCTGTAAGGGACCCAGTGCCCCCGAGCCGTTCCCAGTCCGTGGGCTGTGCCCTCTGCTCAGCCCGGTGCTGGCCGTGGAGGCACCGGGGGCAAGGTCCGAGCCACAGAGGTGCCAGCAGGCGGGATGCGGTGCCAGCAGGGCAGATATGATGCCATCAGACGGGATGCGGTGCCAGCGGGGCACCAGCTTCAAGGGCAGGCACCGGCCACGGGGTCACGGTGGCCCCATCCTCGTCCTCATCGGCCAGAGAGGAATGGGGACGGGAGTGGGGAAGGGACGAGGGGGAGCATCTGGGCTCTGGCTATGCGCATCCCTCCCGCCACCCAGAAAACAACCAGCTGTTTGGGACCTGCTGGCGAGGCTCCCACCAAGCTCTTCCTCACCCCGAAGCCAGGAGATAACTCAGCCCTCCTCTGTTGTTTGACTTTTTGTGCTATGTATTTTCTTTCGGGTTCTTGGAACGGTGACGTAACCCCCGGGGCTGAAGCTTTAGACAAACAAGGTTTTTCATTCGGAGCTGGGGCCAACCCCTGCAGCACCCCATCCCGATGCTACAGGCATGTCCTGCCCGTGCACAGCTCGGTGGCTGTCCCTGCGCGGTCCCTCTGTCCTCCCTGCCGTGGCACACCAGGGATGGAGGAGCTGCTCAGCATCCTTTATAATCCCAGGCAAGGCAAGCGGTGGAGAGGGGTACCCGTGGGCCTGACCTCTCCGGCATCACCAGGATGTTGGGATGAGCCTGACCTCAGACTCCACCAAGGCTGGGGACTGTGTCGCAGGAAAAAAAATTAAAAAATAACCCGCGGGAAGAGGCCGGGGCGCGAACACGGTGTTCTGGTGAGCAGGCAAAAGCAAACAGAGCAGCGGGGAAGCCTTGGCAGGGGAGGGCGGCAGATAAACAGGACGGGATCATGTTCCAGGTCAGTCTGGGGCAAACGAGCCTCCATCCGTGGTGCCGAACGGGAAAGACCCTCATCCCTGCAGGGCTTTCACCAGCCCTCGAAGCAGCACAGGGCAGGACGGGCTCCCGTGGCTCCGGCAGGATGGGCAGCATCTCCTGCCCGGGAGCAAAAGCTCAGCCCAGCCTTCTCTTGCTGGTTTAGCAGCTCCGGCCCAGCCGCTGCGAGTCCTCGTGTGATGCCGAGCCACGAGCATCGCTCCTGGTGCGAAGCGTGGAGCAGAGGGAAGGGTTCGGAGCGTGAGAGGAGGCAGGGAGTGAGCCGCTCTGCCCCAGCCAAGGACGGAGGCATCGCTGGGGTGGGATAGAGGAAAGCGGTTTAATAGGTGCATCCCGGCCTCGGCCGAGCTGCCGGGTCGTAAAGCCGTGGAGTCACCGGGGCAGCATCCCACTGGCTCGGCAGAGCCGTTAAATATGTGAGGAATGCTCCTCGCGCCGCCCCCTCGCCCCCGCACGCCAGCCCAGCTGCGCCCGCTGCGAGCTCCGCTCCCGGCAAAACACGCCGGGGCCACGGCCAGAGGAGCGGGCACCCCGCTTGGCTGGGCCTGGGGGGGTCCCCCCATTCTTTGGGGGTCTGCCCTGCCCGGAGACCCCTGGGACGGAGGCGTAGGTGTAAAGGCGGAGGGATGCGGAGCATCCCAGGGGCTGTCGGGGTTGGGGGGAGAAGCCCCCCATTGCTGCTGCCTCCTGCCGAGGTCCCTGCCGGGTGCCAGCTCTCCCCCTGCCACCTCTGCGGTGGCCCCGCAGAGACCCCGAGGACAGCGGGGACAGGACCGAGGCACGCAGCAGAGGTGAGCCAGGCCCTCTCCTCTCCCCCGGCAGCAGCGCAGCCCCTCTCCCGGTGCCCCTCGCCGGCAGCCGGAGAGAGGGAGCAGCCAGCCTGTAAATGCCGGGGCGAGGAATATTTGCTTTCCCAGAGCACCTTCCGACGAGCGCAGCAGGCACAAAGCAGGAATTCAAGCCTCGGCGGCCAGGCTGGGAGCCAGGCCAGATCACGGCCCCTCCGCAAGCAGTGGGGAAACTGAGGCACGGGGGGACAGAGCCGGTCAGCACCAAGGGGCAACCCCCCGAAGAGCCAGTCCTGGCACACAGCCGCTCTGCTATCGGTCACTGTCCCCGCAGGCAGCTGGGACCCCCTGCCTGCTGTTTTCTTGCCGGCACATCCTTGTCCCAGCAGGTCCCTTTGTGAGACTGGCGGCTGTACCAGCACTGGGCACCCTCCTGCCAGCAGCCCTGCTCTCCTTTCCCCAGGGTGCAGGCAGAAAGCAGCATCCAGGCAGCCGGGGAAGGCAGAGATGCTAAAGTACAGTGTCCAAGGTGGAGGGATGATCCCTCTCCCCAATTCCCCTCCTGTCTCCTCTGTGCATCCCTCTGCGGTTCAAGGCACATCTCGCCCGGAGGCAGCACCGTCTCCGCCACCGCTTCCTGGGGCATCCATGGCCAATTCACCTCCCCAGCCCTGGGTATCGGGGTGCAGGCTCCGAGCCCTTTGCCTACTCCATGCCGGGCGATGCTGCAGCATAGGATGGAATAAGCACCGTGAAGCCTGGCCTCTAATAAACACGGCCCCGCAGCAGCAAACATCTTCCAGCTAATGAATGTCTGGGGGCAGGTCAGGAGCAGGAGGGATGGTTTGATCACTCCGGGGGAGGATTTTCCTTCTGTTTCTCTTCCGTGACAGCAAACGGAGGAGAAAGCCTCCTCTGGGGCTCAGCGTGGAGGATGCCAAACCTAAGGCATGTCCGAGCCCCTGGGAAGAAGCGGGGGAGAGTGCTGCAGAGCTGTGTGTGGGGAACGGGCTCTCCCTGCCTCCCCTCTGCAAAGCCAGGTCACCGAGGAAAACACAGCCTGGGCCAGCGGCATCGGTCACTTGTGAAAGGGAGAGCTGCTGGAAAGGAAAATATTTGCAAATTGCTCTGCCAAGGGGATTGGGGGGGGGGTTGTTGTTGCATTCCCCTGCGAGGAGGGGAGCCCAGCGGTGGCAGGGTGAGAGCGGGGACCGGAGCCCATCGGGGATGGGAACGCGCCCCGACACCCGGCTCAGCACATGTGGGGGTAACCCGGGCTCTCATGGCTCGGGGCAGCCGCCCCGGCAGGATTGGCCCCTGGTAGCGGCACTGTGCCTGTCCCTGCCGCTCGGCACCAGCCCTGCCAAGGGGCACCGGCTCCCAAGGGCTCCCAGACCTCTGTGCATCTGCCCCAGGGCTCTGGCTGCAAACATATACCCCCCTCGTGCTTTTATTGCTCAACCCTGTCCCCACCAGCCCTCCCCACGCACCGATTAACTCCTTCCAAAGTTTGCTTGCAGCTCCCTGGCCGGGCTGCTTAAACCCTCCTGCAGCTTGAGAGAAGGGGGGGATTTTCTCATTGCCTTTTGCATGTGTACAGAGGGGGGTTTGCCATACAAAGCCCCTCCCGGGGTAGACGGGACAGCGGTGACCGACAGCCCTCCTGCAGCCCTTGGCCAGGTTATAAGCGGGACACTCGCTCTCCACAGCTCGGCGGGATGGCAGCAGGATGCTGTTTTCTCTCCCCGCCGCGACGCCGGAGACCCCCGTGAAGCCTCGGCAAAGCCGTGGGCAACCAGGAGGGCACGTTCTCACCCAGAAAACACCCTCTGCGGCACAGTCAAGATGAAAAATTTGGGGAAAACCACCCATGAGCCATCCTCCCTCCTTTGCCCGTATCCCTCCCGGCTGCTTTGTTCTCCCCGGGTCCGGCCGTGGTTCCCCAAGGCCGCCCCATCCCACCGGCCATGTGTTTCCCAGCCCCGGCACGGCGGCGGATAAAGCCTCAGGAAACGCCATCTCCCCCCTCGCCACGACCCGCCGGCGTGAATCAGCAGCCGGAGTGTTTCCCAGGAGCCGGGAAGGGAGGGCAGGGAGGGCGGGTGGGCGAGCGAGCCCCCCAGCCTCGCCATCGCACACCCGGCCCCCGCCGGAGCACGCCACCGCGCCGAACGGGTGATTACACAAAGATAAAGCAGATCCCGGGATCGGCCTGAGATTTCCAAGGTCTCTGTGCCATCCTGAGCCCTGAACCGCAGGCCTCCTGCCGGCCCCGGCTCCGCGGGTGGATTTTTACCCTGCATGAATAAGCGACATATAACGGCTGGAAAATATTTTTGGGCAGCTTGACAAGTGTGACTGCAACCAGTAGCCTTCGCTGACTACGCCTGGAAAGTGTAATCTAGGTGAAACCCAGGCGGCCGGAGCCAGAGCGCTCCAGGCACGGCTGGGAAGCTCGTACACCCGGGGAGGGGGGCTCAGGCCCCCAGCCCCATTCACGCACGTGATGCTCCCCGTGCCCATCGCTCTGCCATCACCCTGCGGGCAGGAGATGCTGAGCCCCCCGTGGACAGCATGGGAGAGCAGATTCCCCCTGAGCAGCTACCCTGGGGGGCTGCGTGAGCCCTGCAGAGCTGCGCACCCCCCATATCCCCCTCCCCACGAGTGGGGGGAGCAGGGTGACAGCACGGCCGTGGGTAGCAGAAGCACACCAGCCCCACCCCCAGTTTAGCCTGGCACCTCCAAACGTGACCGTGGAGCCGCACGCGGGGAGTGAGGCAGGCTGCATCCCTCCCCAGGTGCTGGGGGCACCCGAGGGGTCCCTGTTCCCGTGGCCGAATTGCTCAGCAACCCCCCCAGGATGAGCCAAGAACAAACCCTCGGGCTGGACACGTTTGGTCAGTGCTCGGACAGGCTCTGCAAACACAGGGAGCCGCGGCCGAGCTTCTCCCCCGGCGTGGTGGGGTGTGGTGGGAGCGATGCCGGTTGCCTTTCCCGGCCGGAGACTCGACCAGGATCCAACCCAGCGGCTGCTCTCTTCACCGCTGGGCACTGAGACCTGGATATCCTGCTGACCGGGTGAAGGGAAACCGGGGCCACGGCTAATTCCTCCCTCCCTGGCTGCCCGGGGGCTGGTCCAAGGGCCGGATCTCCCAGCGGTCCCATTTTGGCATCCCTGGCAAAGAAGCGGCAGCACGGGCAGCTCTCTTCCCCTGCTGTGGCAGGGCTGGCCCGCTGGCACCGGTGCAGACGGGTGGCATCACCGGGGCAGCCGGTGAGCCGCGGGCAGCCGTCCTGCCAGGACGGGCGGCCTCAGGATACCTCTGGCATGAGTTGTGCCGAGGAACCCAAATTCCTCTCCCGGCACTTCCCTTCCTCGTAGCCTCGCCGGGACCCGCGGCAGCGGCAAGGCCTCGGTGCTCAGCTTTTTCCAGCGCTGCCTGAAGCCTTGGGGGGGGACTCGCCACCCCAAAACAAAAACAAGCCCCCACATGGGTCAGGGGGATGCTGGGGAGGGGGTGTTTGTGGCTGCTGAGCAGACCCCACTGGTGGACCTCCCCGTCCCAGTCCTGTGGACATCAACTGGGGGTAAATACCCGGCTCGTGTGGTGCGTGGCAGGGCCTGAACCCCCCCCCCGGGCCCCCAGGGAAGAGCTGCAGTAATTAAATTAGTCACATAAGGATCTCGTAAAGGCACGCCGGGAAGGCGGAGGGGGGGGGGAATAGCCACCTCGCCGGCCCCGAGAAGCGATGGGGGTCTCGGGGTGCGCGGGAGCGGGGTGAGGAGGGGGCCCTCACCCACTAGCAAAACCACTCCTAATTAGTTTGGCTCATCAGCGGGCAAAGCCTTCTCTCTCCCGTGCAGCTGGATGAAGTGGGAGCGGAGCGGAGGCTCCAGCCGGCTCTGCCCGGACAGTTTTGCAAGCCTAGCTGTTTCAGCCCGGGAGGGCAGGAAGGGAAGGATTTTTGGCCAGAAAAAGCCCTCATGTAGACAGAGTTATATCAACAGACGCCTTCCAGTGCAGACAATGCCATTAAAGAGAAACGTGATCCTCCAGCCAGGACCCGCCAGACCCAAGCCCTTGCCTCTGTGTTCAGCCCTGCCTGTCCCTCCCGTGCCTCAGTTTCCCCCCCCCCGAAAAAAAAATCCTCCCATCCCCTTTATCTCGCTCTGGGAGACAAGGACTGTCCCCCCCGTGGCACCCAGCCTGCTCCCAGCCCTTCCAAAATCTAAAGAACAGCTCAGCAGCAATCCCCTGCCCCAGCACGGAGGGACCCCGGCCCGGGGGGGGGGACACGACGATGACAAACACCTCCCGGGCTAAGCCTGGCCCGGGCGTCCCGGGACGCTACAGCCCGACCGGACCCCGGGGGGGGACGACGACGACGACGACGAGGAGCTTTCTCCGGTTGCGGTTTGGGAGAGAAGGAGAAAGCCAAGGGACACGGAGCGTGGGTCCGGCTTTGGGGTGGGCTGGGGTGGGGGCTGCCCACCGCCTTTGACAGCTGCCGGTGCGGCCAAGGCTGGGGAGAGAAAGCGGGGCGCCGTTCCAGCCCCCCCCCCCCACCTAAGTACAACCAGATGC
>NW_010972598.1:12292590-12293003 GCF_000737465.1 Haliaeetus leucocephalus | reverse complement strand
TGAGTGTGAAGCCAAGTTTCCCCGAAGTTGGGAGCCGTGGGGGGCACACACTCCCCCTCACACACACTCACACCAACAACCCCCCCCATCCCGCCGGGCTCCCCTTTGTCTGCCGGCCCGGCCGCCCCCCCCGCCCCGGTCCTACCGGCTTTGCAGGGGTCCTTGTAGTCCAGGGGCTCCGCGTCCTCCTCCTCTTCCTCCTCCAGCACGTAGGAGTAGTCGGGGAAGTGCATGGCCCGGGCCAGGAGCAGGCAGAGGAGCAGCCCGCAGGTCCGTAGCCCGGCCATGGCTCCGCGGGCAGCGGGCGGGCAGGGGGAGGCGGGCGGCTTTTTTTTTTTTTTTCCCTTCTTTCCTTCCCTTCTTCGCTCCCTTTTTTTTTTTTCCCTCTCTCTCTCTCTCCCTCTCCCTTTTTT
>NW_010972598.1:12268253-12292394 GCF_000737465.1 Haliaeetus leucocephalus | reverse complement strand
GTCCTGCACCCCGCAACCTCTGCTCCTGCACCCCAGTCTACACCCCATGGCCTTGGTCCTGCACCCCACATCCCCAGCCTGCAGCCCCCCCAGTCCTGCACCCCTTCCCACACCCCCATGTCCTGGTCTTGCACCCCACATCCCTCAGCCCTGCTCCTGCACTCCCCACATTCTCCAGCCCTGCACCCCATATCTCCTGGTCCTGGACCCCCCCAGTCCCACAGCCCTGGTCACCCCGCATCCCACATCCTCCCAAGCCTTACTGGAGCAGAGGAGGAGGAGGCAGCATCCCTAGCCCATGCACTCTTCCCAAACATAGGTGAGCTCTGGGCCCTGGAGCAGGCGCTGAGAAGCTGCCTGCACCCCACAAACCCCCAGGGCAGCATCATGGACCCTGCCTCCTCCTGGGGGGGGGCTCAGCCTGGAGCCCCCCACCCTGGGATGCCATGGGAGCGTGGGGCCGGTGCTCCATCTGCCTTCCCCCCCCCGACACCAAAGGCAGCCCTGCACCCAGAGACACCCAACCTGCACTGGTGCACTGGTCACAGGCCTGCCAGGAGCTGGGCGAGCACCCTGGGGAGGGTGGGCGAGCACCCCGGGAGCTGGGTGAGCACCCCAGGGAGGGCAGGGCGAGCACCCCAAGAGCGGGTTGAGCACCCCAGGCTGACCAGAGGGTGCCCAGACAGCAAGGCATGGGAGAGGCGGCTGGCAACCCTGGCTGGGCCGTGTGGCCGCGTGTGCAAGCGTGTGTGCACACGTGTGCACGCGTGTGCGCGCCGAGGTCTGTGAGTGACACCTGCCGTCAAAGCTTTGCCACTTCAGCAAAGCCCGTCACGGCGAGGTCCCCACGGGCCACTCAGCTCCACCAGTGGGCCATGCCCGGGCACCCAGGGGCAGGTGGGGGCCACGCCGGGGAGGTGATGGACACGGGGCAGGATGAGCCCACGGTGCTCCCAGAGGTGCCGCCTCGCTCGCTGCCCTCTGCCAGCTCCCAGCCGCCCACCCTGGGGAGCTGGTGCAGGGGGTCAGGGTGGCTGCGTCCCCCCCAAGACAGGGGTGAGGGTACCCCCAGCCTGGGGAGGGAAATGGGGTCCAGCCACCCACTCACCACTAGATAGAGCTCTGAGTTCAGCCTTGCTTTGCCCGTGCAGGGGGGGCCGTCCCCTTGCATGTCCCCTGTCCCCTTGCACTGTCCCTCCTGCACGTCCCAACCTGGGACGTGCTGCAGTGGGGACGAGGGGCTGAGTGGGGACGAGGGGCTGAGCGGGGGCCCCTCCGGCTCCTGGCTCATCGTCCCATGCAGCGTAGCCTGCTCGTGCTGCTCCCAGACAAACAGAGTCCTATCGTCTTACTTACAATATTCTCATAACTCACATTAATGTTATTTTTTAAGTTTTCAAGTGTTCAGTGTTACTGCATACAATTACTGCCTCGGGGACACGCTGGATGCACACAGGCATCCAGGCTCCACTCCCTCCCCTGCCTACTAACCCCCCACCCCCAAATCCTCTTTCCCTTTGCTTTCAGGGACCTCCCGCATTCAGGGCCTGACTTGTTCCCACCAGGCACAGCAGATCGTGGGGAAATCTCCTTCACGCCTTATCTCGGGACAAGGATATCTCTTATTTTCCTCCCCCAACAGCAGATCATCTCGGGATGTGTTTTTGCTCATTAGTCCGGCATTGCAAAACCTACATGCAGTAAACCTTTCCCCTTCAATGAATAAATAAACCCCTGAAAACTGGTCTCGCTCTGCTTCCCCACACCATCCCCAGCCCACACATTGCACGGTGCAGCCTGGGGATGGGAACGCGGGGAGCGACTGCCTAATTCATCTCCAACCTCTAGCTGGTCTCCCGAGAAAACAAACAGATCCCCCGTGAAAAACAAGCCGGGCTTTGAAATACTTTCCGTTTCCATCCCTCTGTTTTGCTTATGCTGGGAAGGATGTTTGAGGGCTGAGTCCCCGGATGATGTAAATCCATTATGTCAGGATCTGGCCGCTGGTTTCCACCCTGATATCGCCCCTTTCTCACGGAGCGCTCCGGGGACCCGGGGCTCTCGGTGGAGGTTTTTCCCCACATCCCTCCCTGGACCAGTCTGGGTTTCCCACGCTGGCGTTCACTCCCTGGGACCCAACTCCCTTGCAGACGTAGTTTTCCAAGCACCACAATCTCCCTTGACCCTCGATGGTCTGCCCCATAAGCTTCTTCTTGCACCTTCCCAGGAGGCGATGGGTGGTCGTGGGGTGCCGTGGTCCGTGCTCCACGGTGGGCAGCTGCCTGCTCTGGCAGGGCCAGCCCCATGGAGCCCAGGAGCCTCTTCCCTGGCTGCAAGGCAGCTCCCCCTGACGTGTCGGACATATGATGTTTTCTCGAGCCCTGGAATAAATAACCCCCCAAACGCACATCCTCCCACGCAGGCGGCCAGCTCCTGCAGCCCGCGGTCAGCTGCACCGTCCGGCACTGCCCGACTCTGCGTGCCGTGGATCCCCGGCACCGGCGAAGGCGCAGGAGAGGTAAGGGGGTTTCTCTGTTCCCAAGCAGTCACTGTGGGGTTGTGGCGATGCCGCAAGTTCGGCTCCTACCGCAGTCTTTGGTCTCTCGCTTTGCTCGTTCCCGAAGGTCTGGGCTCCGGCCGCCTTCTCCCCTCTTGCTCTGGCCACGCGGTCAGGCCGTGGGGTGGGTTGCGTCCCGCTCATCGGCAAAGCAGGCGGGTCACCCGGTGTGGCAGGACGGGCAGGCAGGGCTCCTGGTGCTGACCTCAGCGCATCTCTCCGTCCCTCCGCTCCCTGCCTGCGGAGCGACAGGGGGATGGCTGCCGCGCCAGCTCCCAAGGGCATCCCCAAAACCCTTGGGAAAGCTGCATCTCCACTGCGAGCTGCCCGAAGTGCAGCCCTGAAGGCTGAGCTGGGAGGGCAGGAGGCTGCGCGGGCGTCCTCACAGCGCTGGGGGCAAAACCCAAAACCCTGCCAGGAGCGGTTCAGCTCCGTCAAGGAGCTCGGGACCCCCGTGTCCTGCCCTGTGTTGCCCCCACGTCCTCCCCAGCTACCCCGCAGCTCATCAGGAGTGAGCGCTTGCAGCCCCGGGGGTGCAAAACACCCCAGCAAAACACACCCAGCGCTGTCTGCAAGCAGCCAAGCAGGTGGGCAGGATGAGGCCAGAGCTGGCTCGGCTCGGACGGCCACAGTGGCCCCGGGGCTGGGCTGTGCTCCATGGATGACCTGTCAAGCAGTGATGGATGGAGAGCTGGAGACAGCTCTGGGCCCGCCGTCTCCCTAAGGCAGGTGCTCTGCTCTCGTCGCTGCCGGTTGCCGCTTGGCCGCAGCCCTGCCTTCACGCCTCGCAGCTGCCGGGCACGGGAGGAGCTGATTCCCCGCCGGTGACCGCGGTGTCCCACCGAGCTGTGCCACGCCGGGGAAATGGGGCTGTGCGGGGTCTGCTTCCCTGCGGCTCTTCTCGTCCTCGCAGCCGCAGGGGTCCGGAGCCGGCAGGCGGGTGAGTGAGGACATCCCTGTGTCCGGGGAGATGTCCCACCGTGGGGCGCGCATGTCCCCGTGGGAGATGCCGCGCTCCAGCCCGCTCAGCCGGGATCCCACGTAGCCCGGTTGGGTCTCCGTGCTCTGCCCCGCAGGACCATGCACCCTCCACGTGCTGGTGGCCCTGGATGTCACCGACTACCAGCAATCCAACCTGCAGCCCTACCTGGAGCGGGTCCTGCGGGACCTGACCGCGCTGGACCACCTCACCTGCAGCCCGCTCAACCTGAGCCTCAGCCTGCAGAGCACGCAGCGGGAAGGGGAAACCCTTTTCCAGGAGCGGCTGCGGGAGCCCTGGATGGACGTGCTGCAACGCCTGGCACGGGCGCACGCTTTCCAGCGCTCCTACCTCAACCAGCTCGCCCTGCAGAGCTTCCTCGGCACCCTGGCACGGCAGGCGGCTGATGCCAAGGTATAGCACCGGCACAGGCGTGCCCATGGCTCCCCATGCGCTCCCACTCTTGGGGGCTGCTGTAGAGCACCGGACCCCCCCCACACTCCTTGCCCAGGTGCTGCTGGTGTTCACGGATGGGCTGGACGATGATGCGGGGAAGATGAAGGAGGCGGCAACGTCGGCTTGGCTGCAAGGTGGGACGGCGACGGCTGCGTGGGGCTCGAATGGGTGAGCCCTGTGAGTGGGGAAAGCTGGCGGGGACCGGGGGGGGCCACCCTTGCGCAATGTGACACCCCACGACACCCCGTCCCCTCCAGACCAGGCTGACCTGCTGGTGACGGTGGCGGTGAACAACGTCACGGGGCTGGGGGACCTGCAGCAGATGGAATTTGGGAGATGGCTGGCGAGTGGGCAGCACCTCACCGTGGACATGCCGGAGGTCGGCGGGCACGTGGCGCAGGAGCTGGTGAGGATGGGTTGTGGTGGGGAGGGTGGTGGGGGTCCCGTGGGCTCTGAGCGGGGTTGCCACCCTCTCCCCACAGCTGGCCCTGGCAGAACGGACGTGCTGCCAGATGTGTCCCTGCACCTGCGTGGGGCTGCCCGGTCCACAAGGCCCTGGTGGCTCCCATGGGGAGAAGGTAAGGGGCCGGGGGAGCGGGGGGATGGGGGAGGGATGCCCAGTGCCGCAGACAGCACGGAGCAGGGCTTAGACCTTTCCCTTCCCCATCAGAGGGGATATTTCCCCAGGCCCCCCACCATGCCCGTAGGAGAGCAGTCCCACCATTCCCATCCCTCTCTGCTGGGACAGATGGGTGGGCTCTGGGCCGTGCCCACCTTGAAGCTGCTGCCACGGTGCCAAAGCACTGAGCGAAGCAGGGGCAAACTGAGGCCCAGGGGATGAGGGGGTCTCCCCACACTTCCCCAGGAGAATTGCACCCCTGTGCTGCATGCACAGCCCCGGATCCCTTTCCCAGGGCCAAGAGGAGCCCTGGGAGCTCGGCTCAGCTCAAGCCCTTCCTCCCCGAGCTGGGAAGGGAGCCCAGCCAAGCTGGCTCCCAGCCCAGGGTCCATCCTCGGGCCGGGGGGTCATGGCTGCCGCTTGCAGGGTCTCTCTGTTCTAGGGGATGACAGGCAGCAAGGGGCGTGCTGGAGACGAGGGCGAGCATGGACACAGCGTGAGTTGGCCGAGGGACCCCCAGGGGTAGGAGAGGGTGGCCCCGTGGGTAAGGGGACCCCCGTCACCGCATTGCCTCTGATGGCCCCCCACCTCCTCCCGAGTGCAGGGGGAGCAGGGACCCCGAGGTCTCCACGGCAGCCGAGGGATGCAGGGATGCCCAGGGCAGTATGGACCGAAGGTGAGGGGCTGTCCCAGCCCTGCGTGGCTCTGTCCTGCAGCGAGGGTGCCCACCGCTCCCCGGCTGCTCTTCTTTGTCTCTTTGCAGGGCTTCATGGGTCACCCCGGGGAGCAGGTACGTCCCTGCCTCGTGGTTTATCCTGTGGCTCCTGCGGGCACCGATGGTGGCCAAGGCCATGGACAGCTGGCAGCGGCAGGGAGACCTCGAGGACGGGCAGGGAAGAGAGGGATGCGGGGAGGGGAATGGGAGATGGTCATGATGGAGGGGTGGGATGGCCTGGGGTGCTGCAGGAAATGGGGCAAAGCCAGAACCTGGCTATTGCACCCCATGACATATAACCTGGCACCAGACCGTGTCACCTCCTTGCAGGGACCTCCTGGAGAAGCCGGCTATGACGGTGTGGACGGGGAGCAGGTGAGCTGTGCAGTGGCACATTGCACCAGCCAGCCGGTGCAACCACCCCTCCATCCCGGCACAGACACCCAAGTGGGATCAGGCACAGCCACAGCCTCCTCTCTACTCCCCAGGGTGAAGCAGGGACCCCTGGCCGCCCCGGACAGAAGGGGTCCCGGGGGAGGCAGGTACGGCACTGCACAGCTGAGCCTCAGCGAAGCACTGCCTCCTTCGCCCACCGCTTGGTTGCTAAATCCCTTCCTCCTGCCTTCACTTAGGGGCAGAAAGGTTCCCGGGGTGCCCGGGGGGAGAAGGGTCCCCCAGGCCCTTGTGGCGAGGTGGTAAGTAATGGGCTCACAGCCCCGCGGCTCCATGGGGTGCTGGGAGGCTCGCTCAGCACCCACCTCTGCTCCCCAGGGGCCACCTGGGAGGACAAGCCCCGAGCCTGGCACCCCAGGGTGGAGAGGAGATGGGGGTCCCCAGGTAAGGTCTGGCAGGGGCCAGGACCATGCTCAGGGATGCCGGGTGGCAGCAGTGGAGCAGGCAGTCGGCAGGACCCTTTTGGGGATGAGATGTGCAGATAGGACGGCCAGGAGCTCTGCTTCCCTCTCAACGCCCATGATTTCCAGGGAGACCCTGGCCAGGAGGGTCCCCCGGGGCCACCGGGGCCCCCGGGTCCCCCTGCTCACCCGGTAGGTGCTGCGGGCAGGGGGGCACCGAGGTCCACGCCGGGTGCCCCGGTGCCACGTGCCCCTGTCATGGGGACACGGTGGCTGATGGCATTTTCCTCCACAGACCTCCTGCCAGAAAGGGCAGCAGGGAGTGCAGGTAGGGCTGGCAGAGCCCAGGGATGCGGGGGTCCGGGGACATCTCCCCACTGGAGCCTGAGCCATCCTGTCTCCCTGCAGGGCAAGAAGGGGAACCGTGGCAGCCCTGGCCCCGAGGGACAGAAGGGCTACGGAGGTGCCCAGGTAAGGCCAGGGCAGACCCCGCTGGCACCGGGACCCCCGGGTGGGCACCGCTGCTGCCCCCTCCATTCTCCCTTTGCAGGGGCTGCCAGGGCTGCGGGGGACGAACGGTGTCACCGGTCACCCAGGGCGCAGAGGACTTCAGGTGCCATCCCCCTCCCAGTGCTGGGGTCCTTGGTGGGTGCTGGTGGCCACCCCAAGCTGGTGGCCGTGCCAGTGGGTGCCCAACCCACAGGTGCTCCCCAGCATCCTCGATCCGCCTTTGCCTTTCACCTAGGGTCTGCCCGGAGCTGAGGGCTCCCAGGGAGCAGTCGGACCAGCTGGTCCCAAAGGGGACAAAGTGAGGGATACCACAGCACGGCATTTCACCGCGTCCCCTGTGCACCCCCAGCCTGCAGCCCTGCTTTCTCTTCCAGGGGCAGGCAGGAGACAAGGGCAAGAAGGGGAGCGTGGGACCGCGGGGACCCAAAGGCACCCTGGTAAGGCTGTGTCCCTCAGGGCCATGGCATCCTCCCCAGGGGCACTGCAGCAGTGGAAGGCATGGAAAAGCTGTGGCCAAAGAAGCTTTGGGAAGAGGGGTGTTTGTGTAGGTCCTACAATAATCTGCTTTGGGATTTTTCTCCCCTCCCAGGGTGAGAACGGGTGTGACCGGAGGGGTGCTCCAGGGAGGAAGGGTGACAAGGTACCGGCAGTGTGGAGCAGGGATGGAGGCGGGTGGGATGAGCGTGGGGCAGAGCTCCGTCCCTGCCCGTGGGGCTGCCGGGGGTCCCGAACCCCCTCATGTGTGATGCTTCCCCCAGGGTGCTCGGGGCCTGCCAGGATACCCCGGGGCTCAGGTGAGTGCGTGGGGGGCCAGAAGGGGACATGGGGACCTGACCAGGGCCGGCCAGTCCACGCTGTGGGCTGCTGGTAAGGACATGGTCAGCTTCCTCCGAGTGTCCCCCCCCAGGGTGATGGGGGTGAGAGAGGATCCCCAGGGGACAAGGGTGCACGAGGGCTGCCCGGGCGCAGGGTGAGTATGGTGCAGCCCCCTCCCCGTTGCCCCCCTGCCGTGCCCACCCGCTCAACTCCTTGGGGTTTTCCAGGGCAATCCTGGGAGCAGAGGAGAAGCAGGCGGCCGCGGCAGTGCGGGACCTCCGGGAGAGATGGTGACTCCCTGCAAATTCCCTTTTTCCTACCACATTTCTGCAACCATCCCGTGTTGTGCAAAGAGCAGGGAAGCCCCGGTGCTCGGGGATGTGTTCCCTGTTCATATTTCCTCTTTGTTTCTCTCCTCTCCCGCTGCTCCAGGGCCCAAAGGGCTCGCCAGGCACTCCCCCCTCCACGGTACGGGATGCTGACATAGGGCCGGCTGGGGATGGGGACCCGGCCTCGAGGGGTGTCCTCGGGGGACAGAGAGGAGCTCGGTGGCCGCCTGGCCCCAGCAAGCCTTGCTGGGTTTGCTGGGAAGAGCTGGGTGGGAGAGCCGGGACTGACGCCGCTTTGTGCATCCCTCCAGCCTTGCGAGCTCAAGGCTTTCATCCGCCGGAGCTGCGGTGAGAGCCTGGGATAGCGGCAGGGATGGCAAGGAGGGGATGGGGACCGGCTCGGTGGGGGGACCAGGGCAGAGGGGACAGAGGGACGGCTGGGTGATGGGGGCACAGCCAATGGATGTGTGCCTGGATGAAGGCAGCAGTGGACGGGTGGGCACGGGTCCCACAAGCACAAGGTGTCCCGGGGGGGGCTATTCCAGCAGCCCCTGAGATGCCACCATCCCCTTGCAGTCACCACCTCGCCGTCCTGCCCGCTTTTCCCCACCGAGCTGGTTCTGGTGCTGGAAACCTCATCCACCGTATCGCCAGCCCTCTTCTCCCGCATGAAGGAGCTGCTGGCCCTGCTGCTGCGGGACCTGCAGATCTCCCCCTTGGGCTGCCCAGCGGGGGCCAGGGTGGCCGTGCTGGCCTACGCGGCCACCCCTACCTACCTGCTGCGTGCCGGGGAGATGGGGAGCAGGACCGCGCTGCTGGACCGCCTCCGCCGCCTCTCGCCCACCCGTTCCTCCCGCCGCGGCCGCCTGGCCACCGCCATGCGTTTCGTGGGGCACCACGTGCTCAAAAGGGTCCGGCCGGCCACCCTGGGCAGGAAAGTTGTCCTCTTCGTCACCAGCGGCCGAAACCAGAACCTGGAGGGCATCGGGGACGTTGCTCTGCAGTACGAAGCCCTGGGCATCGTGCCGGCAGTGCTCACCTTCAGCCCGCTGCCCGAGGTGGTGCGGGCTTTCCAGGTGAGCCTTGGGGCTGGTGGCTGCTCCCCCCGGTCCCTTGTCGTCCCCCCAGCCCTCACCCCTCACCCCGGCTCTGCCTCACCCCCAGGTTAACAGCCTCTTCCGAGTGGTCCAGCTCTCGGCGGCGGAGCCGGCTGGCGATGCGGCGGTGCTGCGGGATGCAGTGCTGCCCTGCATCCTCTGCTTCGGTAGGCAGCCCCAGGGCTGCACCGGGGATGGGTGCTGGCCGGCTCTGGGGCTCAGCCTCCATCTCTTCCCATCGCAGATCTCTGCCACCCCGAGAGCTGCACCGCAGCCGTGCCATCCCCTGACCTGCCGGACGTGGACTTGGCCTTGGTGGTGGACAACGCAGCCCCAGGGATGCTGGCGGAGAGGCTGGAGGCTGTTGGCGAGCTCTTCCACCATCTCCTGGGGCACCTGCAGCTCACGGGGCCGGATCTGGTGCAGCGTGGCACCCGCATCGCCCTGGTGCTGACGGGACCCTCCACTCCCGGGCAGGGTTTGGCCGAGGTCCCCTTTGGGCTGCCCAGCTCCGGGGAGCAGCTCCGGGAGCGTCTCCACCTCGCCTTGGTGCCCAGGCCGGCTGCAGCATCCGCCAGCGGCGCGGTGGCGTGGACCCTCCGGCACGTCTTCCCACAGAGCTCCGGCGACCGGCTCCGCATCCTCTTCGTGGTGGGGACGGGGGCCGCATTGTTGTGGGACGGGGAGGCACGGCAGGCGCTGGCCCCCTTTGCCCAGTGTGAGGATTTTGGCATCTTGGTGCTCTCCCTGGGGCGAGCCGGGACAGAGCAGCCGGAGGCGGCCATGCCGGAGGCACTGCCGGCATGGCGGTACCATTCCCTGCGCCTGGGCTCGGTTCACCCACCCGAGATGGGATACGCGGAGAGGACGGCGCTGGGCTTTCTCAGGAGGCTGCGGGGTGAGCGGAGTGGGGAGGTCTTGGGGGGCTGGAGCATCTCTGGGTCCCGTTCCCGGCTGCTCCGGGAGTAGGCGGCTTCAATCCCCCCCAAAACCTCCTTGCCTGCATCTCTGTCACGCCTCTGCTATCGCTTCTGCTCCACAGCGGAGAGCAGCCAGCGCCCCAGCACCCCGGGGTGCCCCCAGGAGGTGCCCCTCGCCAGCACCAGGACCGGCAAGCCCCCCCCAGGGACCCCTGCGCAGTGAGTGAGCGGCACCGGGACCATCCCCTGCTTGTGCATCCCTCGGTGCCCCGTGATACGAGTTGGGGGGCTGGGGGGGGTTTGCACCTCCTCTTCCTAGAGAGGGGATCCTCCATCCCCCAGCACATACTTGGGGGATTTGCTCTGATTTCCCTTCCCAGGACCCCCAGGGTCCCCACTGGGATGCCCACAGCACCCACCGGCCCCGGTAAGGGCCGGAGGGCTGCGGCCGTTCCCGGACCGTGCACCCTGGACAAGGACCCCGGCAGTGCCTGCACCCAATTCTCCGTGATGTGGTACCACCGGTGGGAGACGGGGTCCTGTGAGCGCTTCTGGTACGGGGGCTGCGGGGGCAACGCCAACCGCTTCGGCAGCGAGCAGGACTGCATCCGCGCCTGCGTGGACCAGGGTAGGCGAGGGTGGGCAGGGGACCGGGGTGGGGGGGGCGACCATGGGGGTGCCCCCAGCCGGAGCAGGGGGCACGGTTGAGTTTTCGGTGCCGCCGCTCGGCTGATGCCGTGACCGTCCCGGGCAGGTCTTGACGAAGCCGGCGTGGGCGAGAGCAACATGACGCAGGGTGAGGAGCGTGCGAGGCGGGGGGGTTAAAGGGGGTGTCCTTGTGGTGGGTGACTCGTGAGCAGAAAGCAGGCAGGGAAGCAGGCAGGGCTGCCGGCTCATGCACCGGCTGGCTCGTGGGGTGCATTTCCCGGCACGCAACCGCGCTGCGTGCTCTGGCCCTGCCGTAAGGGTGCTGTGCCGCTCGCCTTGCAGCTGCCTGCCTGGAGGCGAGGGACCCGGGACCCTGCCACTCCTTCTCGCCCAAGTGGTTCTTCGAGGGTCACCAACCCGGCCGCTGCTCGCTCTTCTGGTACGGGGGCTGCGGCGGCAGCCGCAATCGCTTCGAGAGCCGGCAGCAGTGCGAAGCTGCCTGCCTGTCCCCGGGCAGGGTGAACCCCCCGGCCCCCCACCCCATCAACGCCTCTGCCTGCACCTCTGCGCCTGGCTACTAGGGCTGACACCCCCCTTATCGGGGTTTGGGGTGCCTCCGGTGTCCGTCCCCCCCCCCTCCGGGATGCAGCACCCGGAGGCGCAGCACTCGTCCTCTGCAAACCTCGCCTGCCCCTGCCTGCGCAGGCTCGAGAAACGAGGACACTTGAATTATTGCACAAGGACCTCGAGGTCCTGCCAAGTTTCTGACAGCTCATCTTCAGCTGCTCCATCACTGGGGGGGCGGGGGGGAGGCTGAGCCGGTGGCGGGGGTGCTGAGCCCTTGCAAAACTCCGCACACCCTTTGCCATCTGCTGCTCCGGGTGAATGCTGGTGCCCAGGGCTGGCCCGTCAGCCCGGGAGCCTTTCAAATAAAAACCACACCACGGTTTGTGCTCGCTGGTGCAGCTGAGCTGGGGGTGGGCAAGGGTTTTGGGGAGCGGGGGGGGTGCCCCAGAGCCACAGGAGGCCCTGGACGGGAGCCCCGCATCCCGGCCAGCCGCAGCTGCGCTCTCCCTGCGGGGAGAAGCTTCCCTGGCTGCCAAGAGTGGGGAGCGGGGGCCAGATCCAGGCGTGGGGGTGGTGGGGTGCTCGTGGCCCCCACCCCGGGATGGCCGCAGTGCCGGTGGGAGGCAGCTGCGCTGCTGGCGGGCTCCCGTCCCCGGGGGGGGCTGCGGCTGCGCTGCTCCACGCTCCCCCCACTCTGCACTGAATGCTTGGTCCTGGGGCCAGCATCCCGGTCCTAATAATGCCTGATCCTAATAACACCAGCATCCCAATCCTAATAACACCAGCATCCCAATCCTAATAACGCCTGATCCTAATAACACCAGCATCCCGGTCCTAATAATCCCAGTCCTCAGGCAGTCTGGTGGCCGTGGCCGCCTTCGACATGGGCTGTTGCCAGGAATAGCTCCAAGTCCTGATTCTTCCCCTTATCCTTTATTCAGTTCTGCAGAGCGGGAGAGGACAGATACATTTTTCAGGACAGCCTTGCCTCTGGCAGGGCTGGCAGGAGGAGCAGGCAGCTCAGGTCAGTCCCGTGCCTCGGTGCCAAGCGATGCTCGGGGGGTGCCCCCCCGTGAGTCCCCAGGCTGTGGCCACATCAGAAATTCACCTAAATTCTGCTCAGAGCCCCTAAATGCATTTTTAAGGCAAAGGAAGCCGGGAGCTGCCGGTAGCCGGGTGAGCAGGGAGCGAAGAACTGGAACGGAGAATTTTGTTTCTTTAAATGTCATGTTTTTTTAAGCTCATTTTTGCACTTGGGTTTGGCGAAGCTGGGAAGACTTAAGTGACAAACCAGCTGTCCCCCGGCACAGCGCGGCGCTCGCCCAAGCAGCCACCCACCCACCGCCTCCGCCCCCCCCCCAGCACCGCAGTTGCAGCAGGGATGCGGTGCTGCACGGCGAAGCGGAGCCCCCCGCGTCCCTTCAACGCCAACCCCCTGACCCCACAACCTCCTGCTCAGCCCCGTGGCATCGCGTGGGCCCCGGCACCTCCCAAAATTGGGGTGGGTGAGGGGTTGCCGGCGGGGGCAGCTGCAGAGGTGTCAGCGATGCTCCTGGAGGGACAGAGGGGCTGCGGCAACGCCGTGTCCGTTGGGGATGCTGCAAGGCAAACCTGGCACCGTGAGGGTGCAGCTGGGTGGGTGGGGGTCCCCCAGCCCTCCCTGCCAGCCCCCCTGCCCACTCCTGCGGGCAGCGGGACCCTTTGCACTCACCTGGCAAGGCTAAGCCCAGTAGACAGGGACGATGCTGCAGAGGATGCTGGCTGTGGTACCCAGGAGGAAGCGATCAGCCAGGGGCATGGCGAGCCTTTTCTCAGCCTGGCAAGGGGAGAGAAGAAAAAATGAGGCAGGAGCAGCGTGATGCTGCACCCCAATTCTTCATCGGGGGGGTTGCATGAGGCACGGTGCCCGGGGCATTGCCATGTGCCCCCCATGCCCCATCCTGCCCCAGCCGGTGCTGAGCGGGGTGGCCGGCGCTCACCTGCCGGCGCTGGAAGGTCTCGGCGACGGTGTCCAGCCCCAGGATGTTGTCCTTGTCCACGCGGGTGACATAGCAGGCATGGTCGAGCCGGGATCTGTAGGTCACCAGCAGCTGTTTGCAAACAGACCCACATCAGCTCGGTCCCATCACCCCTTCCCCGTCCCCCCGGCCGCGCAGGGCTCCCCGCTTACATTCTTGTAATCATAAATGACCATGGCCCAGTTTCCATCTCCACCATCCAGGTAGAAAGTGGCCGCATCCTCTTCCCAGGCCGGTTCTCTCCACAGCCCCATCCGCAGGACCTGGAGGGGGGGGAATGAGGGGAGCTCACCTCCTGCGCCAGCTCCTTCCCGGGGGTGATGGGGGTCCCTACTTACGGCGTCAGCGTGCTGCTGGTCCACGTGCAGCCACATCAGCAGGGCACCGGCGATGATGACCACCAGCAGGACCACCACCACCACCACGATGAGGAGGCACTTGAGGTGGTGGCAGCTGAGGAGCTTGCGGGGCAGGTAGCAGAGCAGGCGAGGTACGAAGCAGAGGGACCGCTTGATGCAGGCGCAGCCAGGGCAGCCGGGACATTTGGGGCATTTGCAGCACCGGGGCATGCAGCATCGGGCGCATTTGGAGCAGCATACGGCGCAGGGCCAGCAGCAGCAGCCCGGCTTGCAGCATCCCTGGGAGCAACACTTCTCCGGGTCCTATAGGCATGGGAAAGGCGGAAAGCTGGGATGAGGGGGAAGGAGATGAGAGCTGGGGGATGCGGGTGGGCTGGGGATGGGTTTGCCGCAGGGAGCAGCTCCCATCCCGCTGCCTCTGGGCTCTGGGGATGCAGCATCCCGCAGGCTCTTCCTCCATCCAACGTGCACCGGTGCCTCACTGGGATAAACCGGGCAAAGCCCTGTGCCGAACATCTCTGCTGGGCACAGGGATGCTCCCAGCATGACCGTGCCACCCTGCTGCTGGTTGCAGAGACTCACCAGTGGCTCTTCAACCACCACTTGCTTCATGCTGCTCTCCATGGCTGCTGCCTCCTCCTCCTCCTCCTCCTCCTCCTCCTCCCAGCCCAGGCTGCCCCGCAGCAGCCGGCGCAGAGGGTTTTATACCAGGGCACAGGCGTGGGGAACGGAGTGGCCCCCCATGAATGGGCTCATGGCCCTGGTGTGCAATCGGGCTTTGGCATGCCACCCACTTCACTTGTGTTTGCTGACCGCCTTCCCTGGGGCTGGGTTCCCCTGGGAACCCGCTGATCAAGAGGCTCTGAGGGCACTTGTCCCCGAGCACGAGGGGTCTCTCTGCTGCCCTTGGAGCGAGGTGTTGGGGCCAAAACAAACCCTCCTGCGTGGGTTAGAGCTGCTCTCCAGGGTGGAGCATCCGGCGATGGCCGCGGTCAAGGGGAGACCCAGCTCGGTGCCCATGACCCTTCGCCAGCTCGGGCACCTGGAGCTGCTTGAGGTGGGCAAAGTGCAAACGGGACATCAAAGCTTTCCCACAAATCGCAAGTGGGGTCACCACAGAGTGGGGACATGTTCCCGGACCGTGGCCAGGCTGGGTGCTCCGTAACCTCGGTCCCGAGGATGCTCGGGCAGCACGGGAGCTCGTGTCGCCGGTGCTGGGGCTTTCGGGGCTGCCCGCAGTGCGGATTTGCTTTGGGTGAGGGGGTCCCAGCTCTGGTGTGTCACCCTGGGTGGTGCAATTGGCAGGGCAGGGTGACACCGCTGTGCCTTGGTCTTGCCTGCACATGAGTCTCCTGTGGTTGGGCTCAGGCTGGGACCCTCCGGCCACCCCTGGGCCCCCTCCTCAGTCCCTCGGGAACCCAGATGCTTGCAGCCAGGTTGTGGGGGCGAGGGGGTGCACCGCATGTTGCAAGCTGCCTCCTGTCCCAGGGTGTCGAGGAGCACGGGAGACCCTCAAGTGGCTCCTGGCTGTTTGCTCTCCAACACCGTGCGCAGGAGAGGCTGTGGGAGCCCTTATCACGCACGCTTCTTGGCCTTGCTCTTTTCTGGGGTGACACAGGGTCAGGGCCAGACCGGGGATTTCAGGGAGCAGAGCTGCCAGACCTGCTTCGACATGTGGCAATGGACAGTTTCCCTCCTGTTCCCAGCAAAGCGTCAGCCCCCAGGACCTGCGACCCTCCTCACAGCCCATGGCGGTGGCTGCAGGGACGATCCGGAGTTAGTGCCTGCTGGGAGGCTAAATCACGCTGCCCAGCACTGCCATGAACCTTGGGGGGGCTGGCTTGGGTCCTCCCAGGGTCTCTTTTCTCCCTCCCAGCCCTGTTAAGCCCCTGTTGGCCGGTGCAGCACTTGTAGCTGCCCCCCCCAAGGATGCTCCTGGCTGCTTTGGGGCAGAGGAGCTGGAGCTGCTGGGGACGAGGGATGGAGCAGAGCCGGAGCAAGCGGATCAGTGTGTCTGTGGATGCCCTGCTGAGCCCAGGACTTGGCTTTCACTGGGGATGTGGCACAGTCCCTCTGTCTCTGTCTGCACAAGGAGGGGACAGGGACAGGGACCTTTCATGGAGGGGTGGCCCAGACCCCGCAGGGGTGCTGGGGCTGGCTGGGTGTGCTGCCTGTGCCCACGGGCTGGAGGTGCAGAGGTCACCCCTGCCATCTCACCTTCCCTCTGTGCAAACTGGGAGGGCACAAGCGGGGACACTGGCCACGCAGCCTGGGAGCATGGTGTGCAACATGGGGGGGTCCCGCTGCCCCAGGGAGGGGGTGTCTGAGCCCTCCCGTGCTCCCGCCTGGGGTTGGACTGAGCACGCCGACACGAAGGATGCATCTACCCGTGTTGGATCCCACCGGGAGACATCCCCGGGGCACTGTGCCACCTCTCCCCGGCACCCCGGGAAGGGCCGTTTGGCCGGGATGGGGAGAACGACGAGAGCCGCACGCGGAGGCGAGGGCACCGGTTTTACTTTGCAGACAGAAGCGTGAATCCCCAAGCAAATCCCACTTGTTTATTGCAAGTGCTGTGGGAGAGCCACGGTGCCGAGGGGCTGTGGATGGAGCAACCCGACGGTGGGGCGGCTGCCCCGGGGGCCACGCGCAGGATGGGGCCGGGGAGGAGGAGAGATGCCTGGGCATCCCATCTGGAAGGCAAGACGGAGAACGTGGGGACAGTGACATCCCCATCTCGCTGTCCTGTGCCCCTGGGGAGCCAACCCCAGCCAGTGCTACACCCAGTATACAGGGACGGTGCTGCAGAGGATGTTAATGGTGGTGCCCAGGATGGAGCGGTCGGCCAGGGGCATGGCGTTGTCCCCAGCCTCCTTCATCTCAGCCTGCAGGTGAGAGAACATGGGGGGGCTGCCACTTTGGGCTGCCAGCAGCCTCCCCGCCAGCAGACGCTTGCCGCAAGCCCAGCAGCCTCATTGGAACGGGATGGCCACCGCTCACCTGCCGGCGCTGGAAGGTCTCGGTGACGGCATCCAGCCCTGGGATGTTGTCCTCGTCCAGGCGGGTGATGTAGCAGGCGCGGTGACGCCAGGACCTGTAGCTGACCAGCAGCTATTTGCAGAGAGACCCGAATCAGCTCAGCTCCGTCCCTGCTGCCACCACCCGCCCCCGGCGTGCCCTGTCCCCGGGGCTGCCCGCACACCTTGCTGTAGTCGTACACCACCATGGCGGAGGCGTTGAGCCCGTCCCGTACGGCGAATGTCCCGGTCCTTTCCTTCTTGCTCATGGAGAGGTGCTGGGGGGTCCCTTCGCCATCCAGGCCATGGATGGTCATTCGCAAGACCTGCCAGGTGGAGGCGGGGGGGGTCAGGGAGCTTTGCGGGGTTGAAAGCCCATCCCTGCAAAGCGCCGGCAACCGGTGACATTCCCAAACCCGTCACCGGAGCCGGCGGCACCGTGGCTTCCTCCCCGGTGCTGCCTCACCGTTTCGGCGTGCGTCTCGGTAATGTGCAGCCCCAGGAGGAGGAAGGCGACGATGACCACCACGAGGATGACCACCACCACCACCACGATCAGGAGGCACTTGAGCTGATGGGGGATGCAGGGCAGGCGGGGGGAGGCCGTGTACCTCTGGGGACACAGGGGAGCACCCGGCTGAGCTGCTGGCGTGGGGCCGGGGAAGGTGCTCAGCCCCACGCCGGCCCCCCCGGGCTGGGTGATGGGTGCTCCTTACCGGAGGTGCCTCCTCCATCAGTGCCTCTTTGGAGCTGTCGTCCATCTCGCTCTCCTTCACCGTGTGGCTCCTGTCCCTTTGCCAGCCGGACCTGGGGGGATTTATAGGGTCCTGGGTGGATGGGAGGAGGCTGGAGCCACCCCAGCTGCCAAGGTGCCACTTGTGTTCTGTTTGCTGAGCCTGGAGAAGAGCTGGGGAGGGGGTATGAAACCTCCGAGGGCCCCTTCCCGGCATTTAGCCGGCAGCACGGGGGGGGGCCAAGGCAAACAGCGGGCAGGCAGAGCATGCCTGACATCCACGCCCAGCCCTGGGCTCTGGCTGAGGACCCAGCACCCTTAGTATGCATCCCCTGGGGGTGCTGCACCCCTGGTTTCTGCAACCCCATGCACAGGCAGCTGCGGCCCCCCCCTCCCAGCATGGGGAAGGAACTGGCTGGGCTCATTGTTGGCTGGGAACACCGTGCCTGGGACGGGACGGACGGGTGCCCAGTGCCTCCTGCCACCCGGCAGCACTTGCTGCCAGGCCAGGCAGGGAGCTGGCGCGGGCAGCACTGCAGCACGAAACAACGGGGTGGGAGCGCATCACCCCTGCAAATCCCTGTGGGTACCCTCCCATCCCATATCTCGTTGCACCCTGAGAGCACCCAGTGCCCCCCCCCCTTCCCTGGCGTGCACCCCCGTGTTTGCACGCCTGCACGCTGGCGAGGACATGCGTCCACAGGGATGCTCGTGCCGTCACTCAGCTGCATCCCTCCCTCCCTCCCTCCTTCCCGCAGCACAGGAGCATGGTGCGCTGCAGAGCAGCGAGTCGGGTACCGGCAGCCTCCACCGCCACCATCGCTTCCCCTCCACACTGAAATCTCTGGGGAAGGAGAAGAAGAAAAGGCTTCGCCACAGCTCCCGGGCACAGCAGGAGGAGAGGAACCAGCCCTGGGGGAGAGAGAAGGGCTAGGCCAGGGCGTGATGGAGATGCGGCGCGGGAGGAGGATGCTGAGGGGCCAGCTCTCTGCTCTCCTCCTCCTCCTCGCCTTGGCCTGGCTCTGGCTGCCGGCGGGGGGTCGGCGGCCACCCCGGCCACCCCCTTGCCCCCCGAGCTGCTCCTGCACCCGGGACACAGCTTTCTGTGTGGACTCCAAGGCTGTGCCCAGGAACTTGCCCCCCGAGGTCATCTCGCTGTGAGTACCCAGGCAGCAGGGTGGGGACGGGGACAGGGGTGGGGACGGGGAGCAGCTCCGGGGACAGGGATGGGGATGGGGAGCAGCTCCGGGGACAGGGATGGGGATGGGGAGCAGCTCAGGGGTACAGGGATGGGGACGGGGAGCAGCTCAGGGGACAGGGATGGGGATGGGGAGCAGCTCAGGGGTACAGGGATGGGGACGGGGAGCAGCTCAGGGGTACAGGGCTGGCAGGGGCTTCTGGTTGCCCTGGGGTGGCAGGGACAGCCTCTTTCTTTGTGCTGCATCGGGGGCAAACACGTGGCGGTGTGGGGTACAGGCGGTGTGGGGTCTCTCGGGGGAAAGAGCGGGGTGGGGACACCCCGGGGATCGGTCCCCGTGTCCTGCGGCAGCAGCAGGTCTCCTTGCCCAGGCAGCCATCCATCAGTGACGGATGGAGCAGGGCTGCAGCCCGTCCCCGCCGCGCTCCCCGTCTGCTGTGACCTTGGGGACCAGAGCCCCAAGGGGACACGGCTGATGGGTCCTGATGCATGGTCCCTGGGGGACACCGGAGCCTTGGACAGGAATGCAAGTGTGCGTGGCGAATGCGTGTGTGTGTGCGTGGAGCTGTATGTCTGTGTGTGCATACGTACTCGGGCCGGGGGGTACCGCAGGGCGTGGGCACGAGTGGGGTGGGTGCCAGCCCCTGCTGTGGGTCCCAGCACCCCGTCCCCTCCGTGTCACCCCCAGCAGGCAGGATTGTTGCTGGGACCGCTCTCCCATGGGCTGCTCCCTGCCCAGCATCCCGGGGCTGCCGGGGGGGGCTGCACTGGCACGCACCGTGTGACAGCAGGGATGGTGCTGAGGGGTACGGGGGTGGCAGAGCCCCCCAGCTGCTGTCCCCTCTCCCGCATAGCACTGAAGCTTTGTCTCACTGGCAGGACGATGGTGAACGCGGCCTTCACGGAGATCCGAGAGGCAGCCTTCGCCCACATCCCCTCGCTGCAGTTCCTGTACGTCTCCCGCGCCGGCGGACGGGCATCCCGGTGCCCCCCGTGCCCATCCTGCCCGACCCCGGTGCTGACGCCTCCTCCCTCTCTTTTGCAGCCTGCTGAACTCCAACAAGCTCACGTTGATCGGGGACAATGCCTTCGCCGGCCTCTCGCATCTCCAGTACCTGTACGTGGGACGGGGAGGGGGACATGGGGACGACCCTGGGGAGGGCACGGGGAGGGTGGGGGTATCGGCAGGGACCGATCCCCTTGGGGCAGCCGTGCCACCATCTCCTCCCGCCCCAGGTTCATTGAGAACAACGACATCCAGGCACTCTCGAAGGCCACTTTCCGTGGGCTCAAGTCCCTGACCCACCTGTGAGTACCAGGGAGGGGGTCCCACATTCCCCGGGGACACGGGGGATGGCTCTTGCCCCTTCCCTGTGGCCAGGGCTGTGTCACCTCCACAACCCCTCTTGTCCTCCCAGGTCCTTGGCCAACAACAACCTGCAGACGCTGCCCCGGGACCTCTTCAAGCCACTGGACATCTTGAGCGACCTGTAAGGCTGCTGTGGCACTGGGGACCCCTGGGACACCGGGCTGGGGAGAGGGTGACATCCTGGTGCTTGGGGTTCGGGCAGGGTGCTCTGCTCGTTCCGAGCCGGGTGCTGGGGTGACTGGGTGCCATCCTCGGCAGGGACCTCCGGGGCAATACGCTGGCCTGCGACTGCAAGATCAAGTGGCTGGTGGAGTGGCTGGAGAGCACCAACACCACGGTCCCCGCCGTCTTCTGCAGCAGCCCCGCGCAGTTCGAAGGTCAGCGGATCCGGGACCTGGCGCTCGGTGACTTCCAGTGCATCACCACGGGTAAGGGACCGCGGCCGCCCGTCATCCCACTCCCAAATGCCCAGACCCTCACTGGCGACTTTCCCTGCCCCCAGACTTTGTGGTGCACCAGGTCCTGCCCTTCCAGTCGGTGTCGGCTGAGCCCTTCACCTACGCCAGCGACCTGTACATCGCCCTGGCACAGCCCGGTGCCAGCAGCTGTGCCATCCTCAAGTGGGACTACGTGGAGCGCAAGCTGCGTGACTTCGACCGCATCCCCGGTAAGGCATCCGGGTGGGGGTCCCCTCCCGGGTTGTGACCCCCGTTTGGGGTGATTTGGGAAGGGCAAGGCCCCGGCGTGACGTGGTCCTGCCTGGCAGCTCACTCCGCGGTGCACTGCAAGCCCATCGTGGCGCAGAACCAGCTGTACGTGGTGGTGGCCCAGCTCTTCGGTGGCTCCTACATCTACCGCTGGGACACCGCCGTGGACAAGTTCATCAAGATCCAGGACATCGACAGCCAGAAGACCCGCAAGCCCAACGACATCGAGGCCTTCCAGATCGACGGCGACTGGTACTTCGTCATCGCCGACAGCTCCAAGGCGGGCTCCACCAGCCTCTACCGCCTCAACCAGAACGGCTTCTACTCCCACCAAGCCCTCCACGCCTGGCACCGCGACACCGACGTGGAATACGTGGAGAACGACGGCAAACCCCGGCTGATCATCTCCAGCAGCTCCCAAGCCCCCGTCATCTACCAGTGGAGCCGGGCGCAGAAGCAATTCACGCCCCAAGGGGAGGTGGGGGAGATGCTGGACGTGCAGATGGTGAAGTACTTCAGGGTGAAGCGGGACCAATTCCTCTGCCTCAGCCGCTACATTGGCGACTCCAAGGTGGTGCGATGGGAAGGGCAGCGCTTCGTTGAGCTCCAGACGCTGCCGTCCCGCGGCTCCATGGTGATGCAGCCCTTCTCGGTGGAGCAACGGCAGTACCTGGCCCTGGGCAGTGACTTTTCCTTCACCCACGTCTACCTGTGGGAAGAGGAGAAGCAGAAATTCGTCAAGTTTCAGGAGCTGTCGGTGCAGGCGCCGCGGGCTTTCCGCTACGTGCCGGCTGCCGACGTGCAGCTTCTCCTGGCTCCCAGCTTCAAGGCCAACACGCTGGTCTACCGGCACGTGGTGGTGGACCTCAGCCTCTAGCAGGGAGGCAGAGCCCGGGCTGCCCGACGCGGCTCTCTCCTCCCCGGAGAGCTGCCTGCTCCTGCCCGAGGACACGCATGCGCCCGCCAGCCCCTTCCTCCTGCCTGCAGCCATCTCTGCCCCGTGGTCACAGCCCCCTGCCAGCCCCCTTCCCGGTCCCCCATGTTCATCTACTCCTCGAATTGCCCCCGGGGCAGTGCCCAGCCCCGTGGCCCCTGCTGCCAGGGGAAGCCACGGGCCTTGGTTTCCCCCTGGTACTCCTGGTTTCCCCATGGGCAGCACCCACAGCTGCCCTTCCAGCAGCCCAAGGGATGCGGGCAGGAGGGAGGGACACCCCTTGCCCTGCAAGCCGATGCCCTCGGGTGCCTGCTTTGCGATGCTGGCTGGGAGGGATGTGGGGGGGTATGGGTGCCTCTGCCCGCTCAGGCAGTGGGCTGGAGGCTTGCGGCAGGGGCGTCTGGGGGTATGGGAACGGGGCGGCCGGCAGGGATGTGCACAGGCAGGGCCAGGTTGCCAGGGCTAGGTGGGATGCTCCTAGGACACTGGGGTGCTCCCAGGCTGATGGGATGATCCAAAGTGGATGGGGTGTCTGAGGTGGGTGGGATGCTCGAGCGGGATGGGATGCTCCGAGGCCAGCGGGATGCTCCAAGGTGGATGCGGGTGGGATGCTCGAGGCCAGCAGGATGCTCTGAGGCGGATGCGGATGGGATGCTCGAGGCCAGCAGGATGCTCTGAGGCGGATGCGGATGGGATGCTCAAGGCCAGCGGGATGCTCCGAGGTGGATGCGGATGGGATGCTTGAGGCCAATGGGATGCTCCAGGATGGCTGGATGCTGCCGAGGTCGTGCCACCACCCGCAGAAGCAAGGCTGGCCTGTTCCCGTCCCCCTCCGTGCATGTCCACCAGTTCCCTCTGCCCACAGCCCCCTCCAGCCCCGCTGCCGGGCAGGACCCAGCGTGCCAGCCATACCCGAGGTGTACGTGCCCGCCAAAACGCTCCCCACAATAAACACACTGTGACTCCCGGCCCTGCTTGTGTCTGCCCGCAGCTGCTGTCCGTCCAGCTGTGGCTGGTGTCCCCTGCCCGGGGGTCCCGCTCCAGCCAGCATCCCGCAGCACCCCTTTCCTTGCACAAGCCCCAGTGAGCTCAGGAAGGGAGAACCCCTTATTTTAGGGTCTTCCAGGCCCCACACATGGCTTGCCTGGTCTTTTTTGCTGCAGATGCCTCGTCTCGTGGTGAGGCAGGGAGGGAAGCAAGAGGTGTTTCCCTAGGGAGGGGAGTCCCAGCTGGAGCCTGCTGTGCCCTGAGCTGCACCAGCATCCACGCAGCCGTCCGGCTGGTTTTCCAGGGGAGCATTTCCCTGTCCCCCAGGTATATAAATACATATGTGAAAAACCACCAATTAAGCTCACAAATAAAGATCCTCTCAAAGGTAACAGGCACCCCAGGGCACAGCCGGCTTTTGGGAGCCGGGTTTGACCTTGGTGTCTGCAGGGCCTGAAGCTGGTCCCTTCCCCGGTGCAGCCCCCGCAGCCGGATCCAGACGTGCCCTGGGTGCAAGGCAGGGCAGAGCGCCCAGCCTTGGAGCCTAGCCCTAACTGGTGCCGCAGCGGTGGCATTGCCACACTTCTGTGCCTCGGTTTCCCCACCAGGAAAGGGCAGATTTTAAAGGCAGGTGGGGAGCACAGGGAGGAGCTGCAGAGGGGTGCTGGCACCCTGACAACGGCCGTGACTGGGATGGGGGAGCCGGGGTGCCCTGGACCACTGCTGGGCATGCATGGCCAAGGGGAAGGTGGCCCAGGGAGGCGATGCCAGGTCCACCGGAGAGGACTCTGAGCCCTGCTCTTGTTCTGGGAAGAGGAAGCAGCTTCTATTTTATCCCGAACATCTTGCAGGGATCCACGCCTGCCACAGAGCCCTGGCCTTTGTTCAGCAACACGCCTGAGCGGGTGCTTGAAGTTAAGCACACATGTAAACCCAGGTGAGGCGTGCCGGGGAGGGGATTTTGCAGCGGCTGAGGCTAAACTCTGCTGAATCAACACGTCAGGGTGGTGCCAACATATCTGACTGCCTTGGCATGACCCAGCGGTGCTCTCACCTCCACCCAAACCCCCAGCTCCTGCAGCCCTGCCCTCCCTGCCCTCTCGCACCCCAATATTGCGGTGGGGTACTCCGCGTTCCCCACGCTGCGCACATACCCCACCTGAGCACCACAAAAACACCCCCTCCAAAACCAAAGAGAAGATCCGCAGCGTGACGCGAAGGGTCTTTCCCTCTCTTTCCTTGCTGCTTCAAAAACAACTATTTTGGTGGGCAGGGGCAAAAAAAAAAAAGTTCCGGACCCACCACGACCCTTGTGTGGCGTGACCCTTTTAAGAGCCGCCGTTGCCCTTTTAAGACCCGCCGTTGCCCTTTTAAGACCCGCCGTTGCCCTTTTAAGAACAGTCATTGCCCTTTTAAGACCCGCCGTTGCCCTTTTAAGACCCGCCGCTCCCCTTTTAAGAGCGGCCGGACGGTTGGTGGGATCCGCTGGGGCCGCGCGGGCGCATGCGCAGAGCCGCCGGCTGCACCATTCAAGTTGTTCCATTCGTTTCCTGCCGCCCCCGCCAGGGGTGCGGGGGGGTCCGGGCGGTTTTTGGGGGGATCCGGGGGACACACCCCCCACACGACAGCACGAAACCACCCACCCGGGGCTGCCCGGCACGGCCCGGGGTTGCAGGCCCACTGGCATCATGGTGTCCTGGATGCTCAGCCGGGTGATCGTGTGAGTTGGGGGCCAAGGGGGGGGGGGTCCCG
>NW_010972598.1:12262415-12268237 GCF_000737465.1 Haliaeetus leucocephalus | reverse complement strand
TGTGAGCCGGGATGTGCTTGTATGGGGGCAACCAGGGCCCCCCTCCCCCTGGAAATGGGTCAGTGTCCTGGTCCCCGAGCTGATGACCCCCCCCCCCCAACCCGGGGGCGGCCGAGGGGGGCCTGGGGTCCCTGCAGCACCTGGAGGGTCCCTGTGTCCAGCACTGACCCCCCCCCCCCAGACGCTCCTGCTCCCTTGGCTCGCACGCCGTGGCCAGCTGGGCTGGGTGGCCGGTGGCCAAGCGTGCCCTTCGTGGGGAGAAGGAGGCCCTGGAGCGGGGGGGGTGGGCAGCAAGGAGGGGTGGGGGCACCCACGGCCCCGTTTCCCCAGGTCAGGTTAAGGCAGGAGGTGGTCGGGGGGAGGGAAGCCTGACCGAAGGCAGGCGTGATGCCACGCTGCAGGCAGGCGATTTCCCTGCCCGTACCCCGCAACCGGGCCGGCATCGGCTGAGTCACCGGGCCAGGAGGTACGTGTTTGGGGATGGCACCTCACCCACGTGCTGCGGGGATGACAAGGTCCTGCGTGCCGGGAGGGAGGTTGGCACCGGCATTGAGTATCGCACTCCGGCAGGGATGATCCTGCCTTCAGAGGGAGCTGAGCTTCTCCTGGTCGGGCCCGGCTGGCTGTCACCTACGCCAAACCTGTGCCGTGCCTCCTGCCACCGCCTCGACAGGTCGGGCCGGTCCCCACGGAGGTGGACAAGATCGTGGGAGCAACGTCGTGCTCACAGCCGGCTCTCCCAGGCGGTGCCGTCCCCTTTTCTCGGTGGCTCTGGGGCCGGCATGGTGCTGGAAGGGCTTAAGGCCAAGCTGCGGCATTGGGGCAGGCAGCTCTGCTGCTCCCTGCTGCTGCTGCTCTATGTGAGGTGGCCCGCATGCCTCACCCCCCCTCTTCGTTACAGGCTGGTCTTCGGGATGCTGTACCCTGCCTACGCTTCCTACAAGGCTGTGAAGACCAAAAACATCCGGGAATATGTGAGTAGGGTGCCTGGGCAGCTCCTTCCCAGGCTTCGGCCCTGGGCTGAGAGGCTTGTCCGCTCCCCGCAGGTCCGCTGGATGATGTACTGGATCGTCTTTGCACTCTTCATGGCCACAGAGACCTTCACCGACCTGCTCATCTCCTGGTGAGGCTGGTGTGCGGGCGCTGCTGCTGCTGCGGGGTGAGCGGGAGTGGGTTTGATGGGGTCCCTGTGCCGTGGGGACCCCATTTTCTCCCCCTCTCCGGCAGGTTTCCCTTCTACTATGAGATTAAGATGGCCTTCGTCATCTGGCTCCTCTCCCCCTACACCCGGGGGGCCAGCCTGCTCTACCGCAAATTCGTGCACCCCACACTGTCCCGCAAAGAGAAGGTAAAAGCTGCTTGGTTCGGGGGGGGGGGTCCCATGCGCCCTGAGGGGGGCTCAGCCCGCCGAGAAGGACCCTGGGTTCCCGGTGCTGGACTGGCAATGCCCTGGGACCTGGTGCTGTGCCCACCCAGCACCGCCGCGGTTGTCTCGGCAGGAGATCGACACGTACATCATCCAGGCCAAGGAGCGCAGCTACGAGACGGTGGTGCGTTTCGGCAAGAGGGGCCTCAACCTGGCAGCCACGGCTGCGGTCCAGGCGGCTGCCAAGGTACCGGGAATGGGGTGGGCTGCTCCGCTTCCCTGAGGATGCTTCGTTCCTAGGGATCCTGGGAGGAAATTGCCACCCCAGCATGGGAGGCCTTGGTGGTGCGGGTGTCAGGAGAGGGGTCTTTGGGTGCAGAGCCTTGCCTGGTGGGATTGCATTGCTCTGTTGGTGCCTGGCCCCATGTTCGGGTGCCACGGTGCTTTGGGGTTTGCCCTGTGGGGCTCACTTCCATCCTTTCTGTGTCGTGTCTCCCCCCCCACCTCGCAGAGCCAGGGTGCGCTGGCCGGGCGGCTCCGCAGCTTCAGCATGCAGGACCTGCGCTCCGTCCCTGACGAGACCCCCGTCCACTACCAGGACCCCCTGTACCTGGAGGAACAGGAGAACCGCAGCCAGCTGCTGGGTGAGCTGGGTTGGGGGGGAATCACAGTGGGGGGGGCTCGAACGAGGCCCGTGGGGGGGCCGTGCTGGAAGCTTTCATGTGCCCTCCCCCTGTCCCCAGCCTACAGCATGCCCTTGGCCGGCCGGCAGTATGAGAGCGAGATGGAGGATGAGGAGGTCTGGTCGGACTCTCAGGTCTCCCCCCAGCCTTCGCCCCGTGGCCGAGACCCCAAGCCCTTATACCGCAGCCAGAGCCTGCGTGCAGTGAAGAAGAAAATACCGGGAAAAGAGGTACCGTGGCGGGGAACGCAGTGGCGTGGGGCTGGGGCGAAGGGGACCTAACCCATCCCTCCTCCTGCCCAGGGCTCTTCCCGGCCCTTGCGCAGCCGGACCAGGAAGAAAGCGGCTCCATCGGAGCAGGACAGCTAATGGTCCCCGGGGAAGCCCTCTTGTCAGGAGTCTTAACACGAGTTTGCTGCTGCCGACACCGGGAGGGAGCCACGGTTTGTGCATCCCTGGCTCCAGGGAGGGGGGCTCCCCCCTGCATTACACTGTAAATACTTTCTCTGACCTCTACACCTGCCCGGCTGCACTGCACACCTCCCAGCTGCCTCACGGAGGGGAGGGCAGCTCGACACCCCCATGCTGGTCCCAGTCGTGCCCTCCTCCCAGACCCCACTGGTGCGGGTCGGCGCCGGCGCCTCTCGCATGGGGTCCGATTCTCCCCTCCCCTCCTCCCACCCCATGAACACTACGGGCTCTGCTGGGGCTCCCCTTCTCCTGCTGCTACAATGCCTTACTCCCCACATTCCCCTCTCGCCTGGGATCCAGCGAGGGGACGTGCCTTTGTCCCATCTGTCCTCTGAAGCCAAAGACCCAGCCCCTGACCAGGGACCCCCCCACAGCTGCAGGCTGACACCCCTATACTTGAAACCAGGGCACCGGTGCCTGACCATGCCCTGCTTGAAACCACACGGCTTTTAATGTTCTCCCCTTGCAGACGGGGGTTTTGTACGTGGAAAAATAAATGTTATTTCAGACTTTCAGAAACGGGAGTTGTCCCCTTTGCCTAAATGCTGTCCCCTTCCCCAGGAGCTGGGGCTGTGTGGGACTCTCTGGGGTGCACGGGGCTGTGGGAAGCTGTCGTGCTCGGTCTCCACGGGGCAGAGCAGGAGTGAGGGTGCAGGGAGGTGGGTGGTGGGGTGCAGGGATGCATTTCAGCCCCTCCTTGCAGTAGCCGTGTCCCTCGCGGCGCGGCAGCAGCAGCCGTGGCCCCGCTGGGACCCCGGCACGCAGCCAGGGCTGCAGGCAGACGTTCCCCATCCTGGCCGCCAGCCCTGGCTTGTCATGATGGCCCTGGCCGTGGCCAGCTGCCTTCTCCCTACCCGGGACTCCCCTATCTCATCCGGGGGGTCTCGGCTCCCTTTGCTCCTTCCCCTGGGGACTTGTCCCCTGCCCAAGTGGAGGACGTGGGGCACAAAGCTTCTCTGGGGCAGGCAGGGTGGCACGAGGTGACAACGCTGCTCGTGTTGCCTCTCCTGCCCCCGGGAGCCCTCCTGTCCCCTGGTGCCCTGCTCTCTGGCATCAATCCCCTCGCTCCCAATCCTTCCTGCCCTCACCCCTCAGGCCAGCTTTATTTTTAGCCCCCGGCTGCTTTCTGCCTTTGGGGGTCTTCTCAGGGCAGGGAGAGCGTCTGCCCCTGCCTGCAACCCACCCTCCCTTTGCTTGCCCCAGGGGTGGCAGCTGTCCCAGTGCAGAGCTGGGCAGGGGGGCAGCCCGGGGCGGGCAGGGGTGTTGGGGCAGATTAGGTGGAGGTGGCTGGATTAGCGATGTAAAACTGTCTCAGAGACGATTACTTAAAGCGGCGGAGAAGGAAGGCTGGGTGGGGACAGCGCAAGGGCCAGGGGGCTGCCCGTAATCCCCCTAAAGCCGCTTAGGGAGCGCGGTTCCTCCAAGGATACAGCCCAGGGAGGCTGCTGGGGCTGCCTGCCTGCCCTGGATACTGGTGCTGGGATGCTGAGCTGGGTAGCGGGGTTCCTCCACGATGGCCCCAGGGCTGGCTGGGAAGGGGCTAGGGCTGTGCTGTGAGTGAGACGGCAGCAGCGTTGGAGCCTGAGCATCGTCTTTCCCTGGGGTGGGAGGTCAGCGGGGACTGCTCTGTTTCCCAGCTTGGGGAAACTGAGGCACAAGCACCGGTGACTTATAAGATAGAGCTGGGAAGGGAACCAGAAGCCCTGGCACCCGACCCTTGTTTTGGCAAGCGTCCTGTGTATTCCTCAGGGAGAGAAACTCAAGGAGGGGACACAAAAGCTGCCCCCGGGGTGGTGCAACCTGTCCCTTCGGGGCCGAGTCGGCCCCCTCCGGTGCCAGCGCTGATCCCAGCTGTGTCAGCTCGAGGGCTTGTGCCAGGCTGCAGTCAGCAAAGCCGTAATCTCCCTCGCCTGGCAGCTCCCCAGCCCAGCAATTAAGTGGCTGACCTGAGCTCGCCCGGCCGCCGCGATAGTCCTCTCCGGGGAGGGGGTGCCAGGTTGTGCTGGCACTGGGTGGGGGGGGCTGAATCCCAGCTGGCACCGCTGCGGGGTCCCCACCGGAGTGGGGCGAAGCGTACCCCTGCGGTGCAGGGGGCTCGCAGGACGTCGCATAAGCCGGGTGGCTTGTGTTCCCCCGTAAGTAGCCCAGAAAACCAACCATGTCCTGGGCTGCATCCAAAGAAACGTGGCCAGCAGGTCGAGGGAAGCGGTTCTGTCCCTTTGTTCCGCTCTGGTGAGAGCTGGCCGGGGGGGGGACCAGGTGATGCGGGGGTGTCCCCTCTCCCAATGACACAGGCGCACGTCTGATGCTCCGGGGAAGCAGGATACTAAACCCTGGGCAGCTGGTGCCCCTGGGACAGGCACTGCCCGTTCCTGGAGGGCAGCAGTCTACGGCATGAGCCGGTGCCTTGGCACCGCCAAAGGTCAGTGCCCAGGGGCTGCTGCGGCGGGGGGGTGGCTGGTTTTCCTCCCTCCCCGGGGAGCGCTGGGTCACAGGGTGGCGGGGGCCGTTACTCATTAACAGGATCTGCCCGCCAGACCTCTCTGGGGATCCGCTGGTTGCTTTGGGTGCCGTCCCCGGTGCCCCACCGCTCCCACCCCTCGGCATCCTCGTGCATCCCCCCATGCTGCTGCCAGGGCTGGGTACCGGCTGAGCCCCCCGAAACCCATGCTGGTGCCACCGAACGACCCGGCCACACTCACACAGCCCCCCCGCCTCCCTCCCTGCCCCTTTCCCACCTCATTTTACCCTTACTGCAGCCAACCTGGGGGCTGCTGCCCTTCTGGAAGGTGGGGAGGGGATGCTGGGGTGGCCCTCGCCCCCCTTGCTGCCAAGCCAGCTGTTTTGGGGGGTCCCTGCCAGAGCAGCACCCACCCGCAGGCTGGCACCTCCACAACGGGGGTCCGGGTGCCCCCTGCCCCTGGTCCCTGCTGGGCTCCCAGCCTGAGTCAGCTGTTCCAAGCAGGAGCCATGTGAGGCCGCACACACATGGCTCCCCGCGCGGCACCGCGTTGTATTTTTAGCAGACGGTATCAAAAGCATAATTATGTCTGTTGTTTAAATGCAGTCTCTTTTTCTGGCAGCCCCCAGGAGCTTTCAGCTGCCTCCCGCTGCAGAGGGCAAGGAGGCGTGATGCGGAGCTGCAGGCAGTGTGCTGCCCGCGGGCAGGGGGCTCGGCCAGGCAGGGGCTAAAAAAGCCCCCCCCCTCATCACTGCTGGGCAGGTAAGACCTTCCCCCCCCCATGCTGGGGTGGGGGGGGACCCCCAGCATTCCCCCCCCCCCCCCCCCCCCCCCCCAAAACC
>NW_010972598.1:12261528-12262405 GCF_000737465.1 Haliaeetus leucocephalus | reverse complement strand
CCCCCCCCTCCCCCCCCCCCCCATCACGTCCTCAAACACATACCTGCCCCCGCCGGGGGCTGCCCATCACCCCACTGGTGAGGAAGAAGATGGCGAGGAAGAGGATGGCGGGTGGGAAGAGCGGTGGCAGGAGGGGCCGGGGAAGGGGCGTTCGAGGTGACAGGAGTGTGGGAGGACATGGCTGAAGGAATGCTGCATCCCCACTCCCCCCCGCCCCCCCTGCAGCTGCCTGTCCCCCCGGGGACCCGTCTGTCCCCAGCCAGCCCTGTTCGCAGCCTGGCCCTGCCCGCGCTGGCACCGAGGACGATTCCAGCTCCGTCTCCCAAGGGCTGGAACCGCGTCCCTGCCGTGACACCAGAGGTTTTTCCCTGAGGATTTTGGGGACCCCGCTCGAGACCACGCAGCGACGCCGGGCGCCGAGGGGAAACTGAGGCACCGCCTTGCTCCGGCAGGAGAAGCTGGGCAGGGGATTACCCATCGTTCGTGACTTTTCCCCGCACCGGGAGCCTTGATACCCCATCGCCTGCCCGGTACCAGTCTACCCATCACCATGGCTGGCCGGTGGCGGGGCACCCCAGGAGCATGGCGGGGACAGAAGAGGGGTCCGGGCTGAGGGCAGGAGACCCCGGTTGTTCCCAGGTAGGTGCTGTTGGGACCCCGGGTTGAGCGGGGCAGCAGGCAGCTGCCTGCCCTGCCTATTCTGCGTGCAGGTGGCAGAGGGCTGCCCGTGTCCCTGGCTGCCGTCCTAAGCCCTTGGCCCCGGGGGCGAGCTTTTAATTACATCAAGGTATTTGAAGCTGGTTGCTGGCACTGGGCTGGCTAAACAGGAGTCCCAAGTGGGTGAGGGGGAGCCGAGGGGGTGGCACACGACGGGCAC
>NW_010972598.1:12259118-12261403 GCF_000737465.1 Haliaeetus leucocephalus | reverse complement strand
CGCTGAGCGTCCCCCCCGCCGCGTGCGGGGCTGGCACGAAGCCGCTGGCACGGGGGACACCGGCGAAGGTGGGTTGGCTGCGGGCAGCTACGATGTCCCCCGGTCCCTTCCAACGAAGACAACCTGCCTCCACCTCCTTGCCCCATCCCAGCCTTCAACTTGAGGGTGCGCAGCACCCGAGAGCCACCCCGGGGAAGGGGTGACCCGTGCTGCCCTCCCCTTGGCGGGGGGGTGGGTAGGAAGGGCAGGGGGTGTCGGGATGCAGCCCCCCAGCCTGGGAGAGGCAGCTTGCCTCTCTCCAGCAGCGAAGCGAGCGGGATTAGCGATGCTTACTCACCTCCCTGGAGGGAAAGCGGGAGATTAGGGCCGAGAGCAGCGTCCGACCCTGCGGCAGCGGGGCCGTACCGGTGGGGCGGCTGCCCAGGCCACGCCGTACCGGCAGCCAGGGCTGGAGGGGAGCGCAGGCTGCCAGAGCAGTTGGGCTGTGGCCCTAATTCCCAGAAAGCTGCTCGTGTGGGAGTGAGTGTCCTCCCGTGCCCTCCGCTCCGCCGCAGCCTCCAGACTCCTGAAGGTTTGACGTGGGGTTTTTTTTTCTTTTTTTTTTTTAAATTTTTTTTTTTTTTTTTTTTTTTTTAATTTTTTTTTTTTTTTTTAAGCACCGGGTGCAGATTAGCGAAAGCTCTCGCGGCCATCGCACCCGGTGCTGGGCAAGAGGGGGGGGTGGAAACGGGGCTGCCTTCCTCTGCCTGCGCCCTCATCTTCCTCACCTGCGCCACAGTGGAGGCAGGTAGGTGCGTGCTGGGCTCGGTGCTGGGGCTGGGAGGAGGAGGAGGAGGAAGAAAGGCTGTGTGCATGTGGAGGGGGCTCTGGGCAAGCTGGAGAGGGGGCACTTTGAGCCCATGTTGCATGAGAAAAAGGCTGGATTTCAGGCTGCTTTCCCAGCCAGAGGTGGCTTGTGGGTCCGGGGGCTGCGGAGCCCTTCCCCGGGGTTCCTGGAACCAGCCCAGGCAGGGCAGGGGACATGGGCACCAGCACAGGGCTGGCAGGCTCCTCAGCCAGAGCATCAGCGCAGAGAGGGGCTGTTGGGGTACCACTGAGCCTTTTTCACCGGGACCCCCGTCCATCCCCCTCCCCACTACCGGAGCATCCCGGGAGCCCCCTGCCCCGCACAGCCACGCATCCCCCCACGGTGCCAAGGGACACGGCGGGGACAGTGGTCCCTCCAGCGCGCGTCCTCGCAGTGTCTCTCCCCATTCTCCAGCATCGAGCGGGACAGGGATGCCAAGTTTTCTAATTCGGGCACTTCCGGCCTCCCGCGGCGTCTTTCTGGCCAGTGCTTGGCTCGTGGGTGTTCGCGGTCCCTCTGCTCGCCCTCTGATTTAAGGGGAAAAACCAGGGAGATTGGAGCTCTGGGGCTGGCTGTGCCAAGCCACCAAGGCAGAGCCCCCCCTCGGGGGGGCTGTTCTCTCCCAGCAAAGCCTGAGCTGGCAAATCTCAAGCCCAGCCCGGACCCCCCTGGATTGCCCTGGGGGACCCTCCATGGGTCGTGCTGGGACAGGCAGAGAGCGGGGGGACTCCGGCCGGAGCCGCTGTGCCGTGGGAGGCAGGCACGGAGCCAGCTCCTGGGAACGGGGTGGGATGGTGGCCAAGCCCCAGAAAAACTTGCCAGCCGTGTGGCTACTCTGCGAGGGCTGCGCTGGCCCCCGGGGAGGCTTTGTGAGGTCTTCGGGCTCCCCGGCACAGGAGGAACAGCCCTGCCATGGCCGGGAGCCAAGGGCAGCCGGGTGAGCGGGGCGTGGGGAGGGCGCAGCACCCAGAGATGCTGCCCCAGTGCAGGGTGGGAAATTCCCTCCTGTCCCTCTGGCATCCCCCCCCGCTCCCTGCTTTTTTCCCTGCCCCAGCAAGGGCTGCTCGTGACCCTCTCCTCGGGGCTTGCTAGCATCGGGGTGGCACGTCCATCCCTCTCCCCTCCTCGGTTGCTCCCTCGGCACTGCCGCGATGGTCCCGATGGCCGTGGGCACCCGCTGACCCATCCGGCTGTGCCAGGATGCTGCAGACCCTTCTCGGGCTCCCTCCCGACTGCCAGCTTTCCCTCACCTAGCCCTGCCGGAGCCATCATCCGCAGGGAGCGGAGGGAGGGAATGGGAAGAGAGTTTGTCTTTCAGCACCTTCTCATCGCAGGAAGGCACGGGCTCACCCACGCCCCGAGCTCTGTCTGGGTCCCCTCCCTGTTCCCTGGCACCCAGTGGGTGCAGTGAGCAGCAACCGGGTGCCACGGCCCCCCC
>NW_010972598.1:12251922-12259108 GCF_000737465.1 Haliaeetus leucocephalus | reverse complement strand
CCCCCGCCCCCCCCCCCCCAACCCCTCCCCTCCGTGGCAAGCGGGGCTCGAGGGGATCCCGCTATGGGTTCCCCCACGCTGCAGGCGGGATGGGGACTGACGGATGCCCGCCAGCATCGCAAAGGGACCCTGGTGGCACCCAGCACCCCAAGCCACGGCCGTGCCCCAGCCGGCAAGGGTTAACCGGCGTGGCTCCTCGCTCCCAGCGGGGCCAGACCACAAGGCAGCTGCTGAGCTGTAACGAAGCAGCCCGTGGTCTGATGTTAATCACGCTGCTCAGCTCACGGAGGCCGTGGCCTGCCTTCACCCCATCGTCCCCCAGCCCTGCCAACCCCCAAGTGCCATGCTGTGCCGGAACCGTGCCGAGCCGTGCCGGGGGAGGCTGTGCGGAGCGGCTGTGGTTTATGTAAAGCGTGCGAGCTGTGCGCGGGGTGTCCCTGGGACACAAGCGCTTGTATGTTACATAAATCCGCCTGGTGCTGCTGGCACCAGTTCTCCCTCCCCCCCCCGCCAGCGCCCTAGTCCCTCACTGGGAGCCCAGAAATGGGGCACCCACCTGGGGGACATGCTTGACCCCCTCCCCTGGGAATGCTGCCCCGTGCACCCGGCTGGAGCATCGACCCCCCCATGGGAATGGGCAATGGGGTGGTGGGAGCTGGTGGGTTTGGGGGTGGTGGTGTGTCTTGTTGCTGGGAGGTACTGGTGCTGGGGGGGTGTGCATGTGCGTGGGGGGGGGATGCTGTGTGGGCACCGGCAGGGTGATGGGTCCCGGCTCTCACCCAGCGGGCTGGGGGGGCTCGGCTGGGGATGTGTGCAAGCCCGGTGGGCTGCAGGGCAGGGGTTTGAGGAACCCCAGGTAGTCCTCAGCCCTCAGCAGCGTGGGGATGCTATCATAGCAGCCTCGTGCTTCGTGTTAGCCCCTTGGCACCCCTTGGATCGCATCCTGCCCGGCTGTCGCGGGCTCTGCAGCCAGGAGGGGAGGCAGAGGAGCTCTGCCTTCATCCCAGGCAGCCGAGGAAGGATGGCAGCAGCGGGACAAGGCTCAGCCGCGAGGCGGGACGACCTTGGACTGTAGCACGGGCGAAGTGGCAGCGTGGGTTGAGGCCAGATCCCTACCATTTGGGCAAAACTGAAGGGGTCGTGAGCTCCTGGGACCTCCCCAGCCTGCGGGGTGGCCGCGTGCTCCGTGCCAGGCATGCCACCGCCAGCCCTCCCCGGCATTGGGGCTGGGGTGTTTGGCCCATCCCGGTATTTCTCCCGTTCCAGTTTCGCCCGGAGCGGGCGGCCGGCGTCTTTCATCGGTGACGGGGCGGCTCGGCCGCGTTGCCGAACAAAGGGTGCTTTCTTCGTGCGGGGCAGAACACACCTGCCCGCCTTGGCACGGCCGCCCGCTGCCTGCGCCGGTGCCCCCGGGGCTGGGCGGCACTGCCAGCACCGTGCCGGTTCCTGGGCGTCAGCAGCCCAGTCGCTGTGGGAGCCGGCGGAGGCTGCACGTTCGCAAGGAGCAGAGCCGCCACCGCCGCCTCGTCTTGCCGTCCATCGCCCCAAGATGCTCAAAGCTGCCTAGAGCCGGGGGAAGGTCCCGCTTGCCACTGCCGTCGTTCCCTTGGGTGCCCCGATTCCCCCCCGCTATCCCTCCTCCCTGGCACACCGGGAGCCTCCGCTCGTAGGACAATAGGCAGGAGGAGCACGGAGCCTCCCAGGCCAATGGATCAAAAACTTCAGCTCCAGCATTCGGAGAAGAACGTCCCCAGGGCTGCCCGGGTGGCTTTCTGCCTCCTCCAGATCCCGGAGCCAGACCCCTTCAGCCTCTGGGTCTAGGTACTCCAATCTGTCCGGCTTCACCTCTCCGGGACCCGGTGCCGCCAGCAGAGACACCGGCTTGTCCTCGCCGCCGTAGGGGAGGCGGTGGGGTCCCCGATGGACTCTCCAGGTAGCTGGCTGTGCTGTGGGACGGCAGGGATGCTCGCCAAGCTGCCGGACTGTTTTTTTGTGCTCTGGATGGGATAAAGGGCAGGGAACATTGTTGCACCGGCGAGCCTGGGGGAGCTGGGGGGATCCTGGGGATGGCATGTGGTGGGACAGCCTTGGGGCACTAGGAGGGAGATGTGCTGGGAGCATCTTCCCAGTATGGGGCTGGATGGGAGAGCCTGGCAGGGTCCCATGCTGTGGAGGGACAGGGTGGGTGTGCTTGGGGTGCCCCTGCTTGGGCAGGGGTGCTTCCTGAGCAGGGGCTTGGGCAGCAGTGTGGGAACGGGGACTTTGACCATCCCTGGGTAGATGATGTGAGGGGAAGAGGCAGCTCTGGGGATGCAGGCTCCTCCTGTCCCGTGCTCCGGTCCCTGTCCCCATCCTTGGCTGCCTGCCCGGCCATCGAGGTGGCTCGGTCCCATCCCAGAGCAGGGCTGCAATTTTGCAGGGCCCCATGCCTGTCCCCCTCGGCTTCTCTGGCTGCTGGGCAGGGAGGGCAGGAGGGCAAGGGGTGGCGTTTGCTCCGCCGGGAAGGGATGCAATCGCGGGCTGCTGCAAGGACTGGCTCTGAACCCCGCATCTGTGTGTGGCCTGGGTCCTGGAGGAGTGTTAATCCAGCAAATCCCCCCAGGCATTTCTACCAGGAGGGGCCTCTGGGAGCTGGGAGCTCCCCCCTTGCTGCAAGCCCTCCTGGGAAGCGCAACCCAGCCCTGACCGGAGGCGAATACCTGCGCAGGGCAAGGTCTCCCCACGCTGGGTGCCAGCGGCCGGGCACGGGGCCAGGCTGGGTGCGGAGGGACGGGGTGGGCACGAGGTGCGTCCCGGCCGCCAACCCCGCCGGGCTGGGTGCAGGAGGGACGGGACGGGGTGGGGACCCACGCTCCAGCCACGTGCCCTCCCGGATCGTGCATCCCTCCGGATGCCGCGGGGCATGGGAGACCGGGATCCCCTCGCCGTGCCAGGGAACCTCCTATCTAGCATGGGAGGATGGAACTGGGGGGTTGAAAACACCCACTCCCCAAACACCAACCACCACCGTCCCCGTGCCTCAATTCCCCCCCATTGCAACCCCTGCACGGCTGCCCTGGCAGGGTTCGGTGCGGTGTGGCATGCCCCGCTGATGCCCCACTCCCTGCCCGCAGGGTCCGGCCAGCCCGGGACGCCGCTGAGCACCACATGAGTGGCAGAGCAGGATGGCCAGCAAAGCGAGGATGGGGGAGACCCCGCCGAGGTGGAGGAGAGCCCAGGAGGCAGTGCAGGACGCCCGGGGAATGGAGAGCAGCGGGATGGTCTTGCCCCGAAGTGCCGCTGCTGAACTGGGACTTCCAGGCTGCCCGGAACCCGGCAAGCTGAGCTATGGAACGGAGAAGGGGTGTTCCTGGAGGGGCTCCGAGGGATGCTTGGGGCCGGGTCAGGAGCTTGCCGGTGGCCAGCTGGGCTGCCCCTACCCGCCGGCCCCACCGTGCCTGCGGGACGCCTTGTGCCGCCCCAAGGATGGAGCTGAGCTCCCGCCGCTGCTGCCACCCAGGAACGGGCAGCCCAAGGCAGGCTGGGCTGAGCCCTGCAAGGAGCACCCGGGGCCACGGTGGGCTGAGGCCGTGCTGGCCCCCCTGGCCCTCTACAGCCACGCTTACCACCGCTACCCCTTGCCCTTCCCGGGGCTGGAGAGCCAGCGCCCCAGCACCGCCGGCAAGCCTCGCACCACTGTAGGAGATGGGGCCAGTGACCCCCTGGCTTTCCGCCACTGCCCCTTCCTCCTGTCCTCGCTGCTGCCCGCCGGACCCCCAGCCGACCCCCCGTTTGGTGGGGGGGGGCCGGAGGGACCGGGGGCGATGGGCGACGGGCGCTTCGCCGGCATGGACTGGCGCCTGGGCTCCTACGTGCCCGCCTGGGGCCAGCCGCTCTACCTGGGGCTCCCGCCAAGGTGCAAGGCGGCTCCGACCCCCTTCGATGACTGCTCCGGCTCAGGGAACAAGGTAGGTAACCCCGGACGGTCGTGACGGTTCCCGGTTCCGATGGCGGCACAGCTCTGGCTCCCACGGCCTGGGTCCGGAACGGGGATGCTTGGAGCTCGGCTCTCCGGTGTGCCCAGGCTCCCCTGGGTGACGATGGGCTCCAGCCTCAGCTGAACCCGGCTGGGAGCGGCGAGTTGCGAAAGGCGATGCTGGCACCCGCACCCAGGGCAGGGCCGGGCTGCACCCGGCGTCGGCGGTCCCCGAGCGGGCTGTCCCCCCCCGCTCGCTCCTGCAGCTTGGCAGAGGGGTCCCAGCCCCCCCGAAGGATGGGGCAATGCACCCCTTGTGGGGGATGATGCTCTCCTGGCCGGGGCAGCCCTGTGGCGTGATACAAGCCCCCGGGCTGAGTCACGGCGGCGGGAGCCGTGGCACGGAGGCGGTGAGAGGCAGCGCTGCCAGCCCGTGGGTGCGCCCGTCGCACCCCGTGCCGCTGCGGCTCCCCATTCCTTTCCCACGCGGGCAGGGGTGACACGGGCACCCCATGGACTTGGCTACCTGGGACTGGAAAGCACCAGGCAGCTGCCCAGCTTGGGAGGGTGGTGGTGGGAAACTGAAGCAGGGCCAGGGGCTGTTCCCTATCACCACCTCCCAATGATGTGGGTGATGGAGGCAGGGACGGGCACCCACGTCTTGGGTGACACCAGCCTTGACAACCCCTCTGCTCCCCTCCAGGAGTTTTACCCGAAGAAGGAGCCTGGCTTCCACCCCCCAGCCAAGGACCAAGCGCCATCACAACTGCTGGGCAAGGGGCAGGACAGAGATGGGGAAGGGGAACCGGTGGTGCCGGAGCTGCCGGGAGCCCCGTGGAGGGATGGCCGAGCAGGGGCCAGCTCGGTGGTGCCCGCTCCCCATGCCCGCACGCCTCCCCCCAGCACCAGCCACCCCCTCTTCCTCCTGCAGCCCGGCGCAGCGGGGGGCTGCGGGGGTCCCTGGGTGGGCACGCGGCCCCACGCCGCTGATTTCCCCCCAGAACCGGGGCCAGGACGGCCCTCTGAACCCAAAGATGAGCGCCTGGCATACCAAAGCCTCCAGCCCAGCTCGCCGCTGGGACCAGAGGAGCCCAACCCATCGCCTCCGCTTACGGACGGGCAATACCCGATGGCCCTTGCCAAGCCGGAGCCGCCCCCGGCTTGCCTTTGCACCACACCGGGTTGCGATGGGTGCCCGGGGGTGGGCTGTGGGGTGCTCGGCCCTTTTGAGCCCACCCTGGGCAACCCTGGGGGCCGTTTTCCATGCCCACCCACCAACCACACCAAGCTAAAGAAGACCTGGCTGACACGGCACTCGGAGCAGTCGCTGCCGCGCTGCAAGGCTCCCCGGCGGGACGGTGGCCTGGAGCTGGCTGGTGAGGGCAAACGCTCGGCCAAGCGCCCGCACGGCACAGCCGACGGACCCCGGGCTGCCGGCGAGGGTGCCGGGGCAGCCAAACGGGGCGCGAAGGCCACCGAGCACATGGCCGCGGCATGCCTGGGTGATGGCACAGAGAGTGGAGGGGACCCGGAGGAGAGGAGGATGGAGCTGGGAGAGGGAGGTAAGGTGTGGGGGGGTGCACCGTGGGGCAGGGGAGAGGGCGGTGGCAGCACCAGATCCCTGGGGAAGTTTGGCATCCTGGTTCCCAGCGCCCGCAACACGAGGTGTGAACACGTGAAGGCTGGGAAACCTGCTGTGCTTTGGTTTTTCCCAGTATGGCTGGGTCTGGCAGTGACTCCCAGGGCAGGGATGTATAGAAATGCCCCTCTGGGGCAGCGTGGCACCCTCGGGTGTGATGCCCGGGATGGGTGGCAAGCGTCATCGCTGGGTCAGAGCCTTCCTTGGCGAGGTGCCGGTGTCTCAGCCCTGACCTCTGCAGATCTCCAGCCCTACTTTCCAGCCCTACTTTCTGGCCCAGTTTCTAGCCCCTGCCATGGCGTGCCAGTCCCTCCTGGCTAGTGTGTCCCCATGCACGGTGTCCCAAAGCACCTCCCGTCTCCCCCAGACTCGCCGAGCCATGCTGGCCCGGAGCTGCGGGAGCCGTGGTGCCTGCAGAGCGTGCCCTGCACCGACCTGCCCGAGAGCATCCCCCGGTGCTGTGCCTGTGCCACCCGGGCCACGGGGGACCCCAAGGGCGAGGAGGAGGAGGAGGAGGAGGATTCCCCTGAGAGCACCTGCAGACTGCTGCATTTCCGTAGGTGAGCCTGGGGCTCCTGGGGAGCTCGCAGCCCTGGCCAGGGTGGGGGGCTCCCAGCAGCCCATGTCAAGATGCATGGAGCATCCTCTCCCATCACTCTGCTTTGGAGCATCCCTTCCTGTCACCCCACTTTAGAGCATCCTCTCCCATCTCCCCAGTTTAGAGCATCCTCTCCCATCTCCCCGGTTCAGAGCATTCTCTCCCATCACTCTGCTTTGGAGCATCCCTTCCCGTCACCCCACTTTAGAGCATCCTCTCCCATCTCCCCAGTTTAGAGCATCCTCTCCCATCTCCCCGGTTCAGAGCATTCTCTCCCATCACCCTGCTTTGGAGCATCCTCTCCCATCACTCTGCTTTGGAGCATCCCTTCCTGTCACCCCACTTTAGAGCATCCTCTCCCATCACCCCACTTTAGAGCATCCTCTCCCATCTCCCCAGTTTAGAGCATCCTCTCCTGTCACCCCACTTTAGAGCATCCTCTCCCATCACCCTGCTTTGGAGCATCCTCTCCTGTCACCCCACTTTAGAGCATCCTCTCCCGTCTCCCTGGTTTAGAGCATCCTCTCCTGTCTCCCCACATTGGAGCATCCCCTCCCGTCCCCTCTCTCCCACAGGTTTGCCTTCAGGGATGGCGGAGAGCTGGGTGTCGATGGCTTCTGCACCCTGGGGGAGACGGAGGGGGACACGCTGCGGCTGGAGGCAGCCGGCCCCGAGCGAGGGAACAGGAGCGCAGGCAGGAGCCTCTGCCTGGCCAAATACTTGCTGGGGGTCCTGGGGGACCCCTTCTGCGAGGCCGTCCGCAGGGACAGGGACGTGTGGCCGGGAGCCCCCGGCAGGCCCGAGGGTAAGTGGGTACCGGGGTGTTGGGGGGGTGACTCTGGGGGCACAGGGGAGGCTGAGAGCCATGTTTCCCACAGGGGTGACGGCCTGGAGGCGGGGGGAAGGAGCCCCCCAGCTCTGCGACGCCTGCCAGCGTGGCTTCTTCAACTCCCACTGGAGCTGCGCCAGATGGGGCTTCCCGCCGTGCCCCCAA
>NW_010972598.1:12250581-12251906 GCF_000737465.1 Haliaeetus leucocephalus | reverse complement strand
GGGGGGGGGGGGGGGGGGGGCTTGCAGAGGGGGTGTCAGCCCCACGGGGACTTGGCGGGGACAAACCCACCCTCTCTCCAATGCAGAGGGTCCGGCGCGGCCACCTGAGTGCATCCCTGGGCAAGACCACCACGTCGCGTCCCTCGTCCCCACGCAGTTCGTCCCCACTCGCGGTAAGCGTCCCCCCAAGCCTGGGACACCCCCCCCATCTGCTGCCTGGGGCTGACCCGCATGTCCCCATTTGTCCCCAGTCCTGACCCGGCTCTGGAAGCAGCTGCACGAGGTTCGGGTCAAGTTTGGCATCGAGTCGCGTTGTCCCTGCGGGGAGGGGGCTGCGGAGCGGAGCCCGGCGGAGCCCCCGGGGAGCAGGCAGGTATGGGGGGGGGGGCTGTGGATGGGAAGGAAAAGGGGGTGCAGGTGCACCCAAACCCCTGCAATAGGGTGCCTGCGGGGGGGGGGGGTTGTGCATGATGTTGGGGGGGGGACCCCCCCGGGGGGGGGGGGGGGGTGGCTCCCCCCAGGATGTCTGCATGGACCGGGGTGTTTCAGGAGCCGATGGGGACTACGGTGCCCACCCCCCCACCCAGCAGCGATGGCCAAGCCAACACCTCCCGGCCCATCAAGGAAGGTAGGGCTGGCTGGTGGCCCCCCCCGCTGCGGGCACAGCCCCGCTCCGGGGGGGTCAGGGATGCTGCATCGCATCCCTTACGGGGTGCCCGGTGTGGGGGGGGACGAGAGGCAAAGGAGGGCACGGGCAGCCCTGACCCCTTTCTCCCCAAAGCAGAGAGTCCCGAGGGGGGACCACCATCACCGGGGCAGCCACCCCCCCGGGGGGCCGTGCAGACCTCCACCCTCTGCGACCTCCTCGCCTCCACCGCCGTCAAGCTGTGCCTGGGGCAGGACGGGGTGCGCATGGCCTTCGCCCCCGTCTCGCCCGCCTTGCCCAGCGTGAGTCCTGGGGTGGGCTGACCCCCCCCCCCCCGGCTTTGATAGGGCTGGGGGATGGCCAGGGTGGGCTGATGGGGATCCCCCCCACCTTGCATCCCCTCCCTGTTCCCAGGACAACCGCCTGACCAGCATCCTGGACAGCATCATCGCCCGTGTGGTGGAGAGGAAGATCCAGGAGAGGCAAGCGGGGGGCGAGTTGAGCCCCCCCAGCCCCCCTGGTCCTCCCGGCCCCCCCGTCTCCCACTGCATCCTGGCACCCAGCGGGCTGCTCTGGCTGCACGACCCCGGCCACGCCAGCAACTACAAGCTCTTCCAGGAGCACTGGCGGAGGGGCCAGGTGAGACCCCCCCCCTCCTTCCCTGGGGATGCACGGTGGC
>NW_010972598.1:12247493-12250517 GCF_000737465.1 Haliaeetus leucocephalus | reverse complement strand
CCCCCCCCAACCCCGGCCCTGCTGAGCCCCAGCTGCCCCGGCAGCCCGTCCTTGTTTCAGGGCTACAGAAGAGGCTGGAGGGGCGGCTGTGGGGGCCAGAATCCTTCCGTATGGCTCGGGGGGAGCAGGCGGTGGAGGCGGTGAACCTGCGGGCACCACCGGACCGCATCAAGATGAGCAGCCAGGAGTTTTGGGACGGCTTCACCGCCAGCGCGGGTAAGCATGCAGTGAGTTTGTGGGGTCTCAAGTGCGATTTCGGGGCGGGGGGGTGAGCCAGCCCGAGCATCCCTCCCTCCCCAGGTGGTGCCCGGCGGCATGACGCCCGCATCCCCATGTGCGATGGCATGCTCCCTCCCGCAGCATCCCCGGAACCGGAGCAGGGCGGTGGGGACCTGCTGAAGCTGGAGAGTGGCTTTGGCGACATGGAGGTGTGCCGGTAGGTGACAGCAGAAGCTTCACCAGGGTGGGTTCCCCCCTCCCTGGCAGCCCGGTACCCCCTCCTCTTGCCCGGTTGGGTGCCAGCCCCCCACAGCCGCGGGATGCATCCCGATGTGGGATGCAGCGAGCAGGGCTGGGGGCACCGAGGTGGCTTTGCCAGCACCGGTAGCCGGTGCCCCGGCCTCAAACACCGCGCCTGTGCCGCAGGGCCACCAACCTGAGTGCCAGCCTGCCGCTGCCGGAGTACTGCGGGCCCACCGGCCACCTCAACCTGGCTGCCTACCTGCGGGGCCAGCGAGGCCGGCGCTGGTTGCGCCCGCGTGTCTGCGTGGCTTATGGTGAGTGCCACCCGGCAGGACTGTGGTGCCCGGGGTGGGGGAGTGAGCTGGGCTCCCCCCACCCATGACGGTGCTCGCCTTTCGCCCACCGCCCCGCTCCCGCTTCCAGGCGTGCATCCCCAGGACCGGACGATTGGGACCAAAAACCTGACGGTGGAGGCGACCGACTCCATCAGCGTCCTGGTGCACACCGCGGCGTGGCTGCCCAAGCGGCCGACGGCACAGCAGGGTAAGGTGGGAGCATGGAGGGGGTGCCCCCACCCCAGCCCCCCACTCTGACACCCCCTGAGCAACCCTTTACCCACAGACCTGCTCCTGCAAGCCGACGACGATGGCGTGGATGCACTGCTGAAGGAGCGGCTCTGGGATGCCGGCAGCCGGCCCGGTGCCCTGTGGCACATCTTCCGTGCCGAGGATGCTGGCCGCATCCAGGATTTCTTGAAGAAGGTGGGTGCCATCACCCCCCCAGAGCAGCCCCAGCCCCCCCCCGACCCCTGGCTCTGCTCACCCCCGGCCCTCCACAGACGTGCAAGGACCAAGGGCAGGAGGGGGTGGCCACGGCGGAGCCCCCCACCCGCTACCTGGACCTCTCGCTGCGGAGGCGGCTGCGCGAGGATTGCGGGGTGAGCTGTTGGACCCTCTTCCAGTTCCTGGGGGACGCGGTGCTGGTCCCTGCTGGGGCTCCCCACCAGGTAGGCAGCTCTGTAACCCCCCCCCACCCCAGCTCTTTGGGGTGCAGCTGTGCCAAAGCCCCCTGGGGAAACTGAGGCACGGCTGAGCCCCGGCCCCTGATGCCACCGTGCCACGGGCAGGTGCAGACCCTCACCGCTACCATCAGCGTGGAGCAGCGGTTCCTTTCGCCGGAGAATGCCACCCGCCTCTGGGACCACAGCATCGATCCCCCTGGGGCTACGCCCCAGCTTCATGCCCAGGTGAGTGGGTGGCGATCTGGAGGCTGTAGAGGGGGTCCCGGTTTGGGGTGCCCGGTGCTGACCCCCCCTCTTTCCACGCTTGCAGTTGGACGGCATGATCTTCGCCGCCGTGCGGGAGGCCGTGGGAATCCTGCAGGGCTGCAAGTGAGGCGGCCGCGGCACACTGGGAGGATGCTCGAACAAAGCCAGTGCTGCCGGCCACGGCCACGGCTGAGATGCCGCGGGGAGCCGGAGCCGGGCACCTCTCGCTTGGTGCTTTGCTCCACGATCACCCGGGGAGGCTCGGGGTGGGAGCCGGGCAGCCGGGGAATAAAGCGTCTGCAGCGTGCCGGGGCTGCCGGCACCACCAGCACTTGCCTCGGCATCTCCCTCCTGTGCGGCATCAGCCCCCCTTCACCCCCCACCCGTGGTCAGGGATGTTCGGGTGGGGTGGGAAAGCCGGGGTCTGGCAGTGTGCCCTGATGGCACGGGGTGCTCCCAGCCCTTGGTGACTGGCTGAGGGCCACTGGTGAGATGAGTTTGGCGCGGTCTCTGTGCTGGCAGCCTCAGAGAGAACCGGAAAACATCTGGACGTCGCGTCTCGTCGCTGTCGAGAGGTTCGGGGTTCCAGGGTACAGCTCCGTCCTGCCCTGCCCTGGGAAAGCAACCGGCCCAAAGCCCCGTCCCAAGGACAGAAACAACCCCATCCATGGAGCACGGTGCTCCGAGTGCCGGGGTGCAGGGGAATCGCTCTGCACCGCGCAGGACCATGGCCTGGAGCTGCCCTCATGATAATGGGGGAAAATGGGCTGCCCATCCCCACAGACGGTGCACAAGGCCTCAGTCCTTGCACGCTGCGCCCTGTGCCAGCCGTACCGTGCAATACGCACCCTGCACTGCACAGGGCCACATGCACTGCGGGAGATGTGCAATTAACCCCGTGTAATTAACACCGTGCAATTAACACCGTGCAATTTGCACCGTGCAATTAACACCGTGCAATGGGGACCGTGCGATTAACACCGTGCAACGGGCAACGGGCACCGTGCAATCGCCACCGTGCAACCGGCACCGCGCAATTAATTATCACCGCCCAACTAACGCCGCCAGCACAGGGCGCGCCACGCACTTTTCCACGCCCCTCCCGGCCCCTTTAAGCCCAAACCCCGCCTCCCCAATCCTGCGGGGAAGTTGGCGGCAGGACTAACCAATGGAAAGCGAGCTGGCCTGGCGGGGTGACCAATGGACGGCGAGCGAGGTGGGCGGGGACGGCGCGGCGGAGGCCCGGGGACGCGGTGAGTGCCGTGGCGCATGCGCGCAGGCAGGCGGGGCGGGCG
>NW_010972598.1:12246435-12247483 GCF_000737465.1 Haliaeetus leucocephalus | reverse complement strand
CTCCCCCTGGTCCAGCCCCCCGTGCACCCCGCTGCCCAGCGAACCCTTCTACCCCACCCCGGGCATCATCCCCCAGTCGAGCAGGCCCGTTCTTCCCAGCGTTCCCCAGTCTAGCCGCCCCTTTCCCCCCAGCGTCCCCCAGTCCAGCAAACCCTTTCCCCCCTACCTCCTCCAGTCCAGCAAACCCTTCACCTATTTCAGCTTCCCCTGTATCCTGCAGTCGAGCCAGCCCTTCCCCTACCGCAGCCCCCCCTGCATCCCCAAATCCAGCGAGCTCTTCCCCTACAGCCCCCTGTACGCCCTGCAGTCGAGCCGGCCCTTCCCCTACTGTGCCCCCCCATGCCTCCCCCAGTCCAGCAAGCCTTTCCACTACCGCAGCCCCCCCGGCCTCCCCAAGCCCAGTGACCCCTTCCCTTACTATTTCCCTTCCTACACGCTGCAGTCGAGCCAGCCCTTCCCCTCCTGCGCCCCCCTGGGCGTCCCCCAGTCGAGCAGACCCTTTCCCTACTGCACCCCCCCCTGCATCGCGAAGGCCACCGAGCTCTTCCCTTGCTACGTCCCCCCCCAGCCCAGCAGATCCTTCCCCAGTTACACCCCCCTCCACGTCCCCCAGTCCAGCAAGCCCTTCCCCTCCAGCACCCCGCCGGCACTGGGAGACCCCTTCCCTCATTGCACCTCCCCGTGCACCCTGCAATCGCCGGACCCCCTCGCTCACCGCCTCCTCCAGCCCACCCAGCGCCGGGGCTCCCTGTCCCCCCGCCTGCACGTTTGGGGGGTGCCCTCCCCACCCCAAAACCCTGCTACCCCCTGAGTGGGTGCCTGAGGGCTCTGCTCCCCCCCGCTTCCCCATCCAGCCTGAGGGGCTCCCCCCCACCCCGGTCCCATGGGGGAAGCTCCGGTGCCGGAGCTGGATGCGGTGCTGGGTGGCGGCGGTTGGGATGTGGGGGCGAGCTTCGAGGGTCCCCCCCCACCCACCGTCCCCATCCGCCTGGGGAGGAACGCCTGCTACGTCGTCTTGGCCGTGCTCTTCAACGAGGAGGTGAGGCAG
>NW_010972598.1:12238464-12246425 GCF_000737465.1 Haliaeetus leucocephalus | reverse complement strand
CCCCACCCTGGTGCCACCCGGTGCCCACCCGACCCTTCTCCCTCCTCCCCGCAGGACAGGGTGCTGCTGGTGCAGGAGGCCAAGCCCGAGTGCCGCGGGAGGTGGTACCTGCCGGCCGGGAGGATGGAGCCCGGCGAGAGCATCGTGGCTGCCATGCGGAGGGAGGTGAAGGAGGAGACGGGGCTGGAGTGCGAACCCCTCACTTTGTTGGCGCTGGAGGAGAGGGGGCCGGCGTGGATCCGCTTCGCTTTCCTCGCGCGCCCCACCGGTGCGTGCCTGGGCCCGTTTGGTGCTCTGAAGGGGCGTGGGAAGGATGCGGCTCACTTGACGCATTCCCTGCCAGCCCTGTGCCGGGGCATCCGTGTTCCCTGCCAGCTCCATGATGGGCATCATGTCCCCTGCCCCCTTTGTGCCGGGGCATCGCCGTTCCCTGCCGGTACTGCCACTGGTACGGCCATCCCCCCACAAACCCCGTGCTGGGGTATCGGTGTCACCTATCAGCCCCGTGATGGGGTCTCGGTACCCCCACCAGACCCGTGACCGGGCACCGGCACCCTCTGCCAGCCCAGTGCCGGGGTCCTGCTGTCCCCTACCACCCCTGTGCTGGGGCATCGCTGTCTCTCTGCCCGCAGGTGGGACCCTGAAGACCCTGGAGGAGGCTGACGCCGAGTCTCTGCAAGCGGCGTGGTGGGCCGGAGACCCCTGCGCCCTGCCGCTGCGAGCCCTGGACATCCTGCCCTTGCTGGACCTCGCTGCCCGCTACCACCGCAGCCCCCCGCATCCCCCCACGCTGCCGCAGGAGCTGCCCTGCGCCCTGCTCTGCTTGCGGCTCCTGGTGGCCTTCGCCAACGACGCCGGGGACCTTTGGGTCCTGCTGGGCACCGCCGGGACCCCCCACCTGCCCGTGGTGGCCTGCGGCATGTCCCCGGCTGAGCTCCGCGGGGGTCTCCGCCTGCCCGTCCTGCGGCTGCTGCGGGACTGCCTGCCGTCGGACCCCCGTCCGGGACCCCTGGGGTTGCTGGGGCTGCAGCACCAGGCTGGGGGTCCCGGGGGGGCTGACGGCATCTGTTTCAATGTGCTGCTGAGCATCCCTCCCCGCAGCCCTGGGGCTGCCCCCCCTGAGCCGTGCGGCCCCGCTTTCCGCTGGTGGCATGTGGAGGAGGAGAGCTTGAGGGGCCGGATCCTGCAGCGGCTCCGCACCGTGGGCATGGTGCCCATCCGCAGCTAGTGCCCGGTAAGCCCCGGCAGCCTGGCTTTGGGCACGGGGGGGGCCAGCTGGGATATGTACCCAGGGGTCCTGCTTGCAGTGCCAAACGTGAGAGGCCCCCCCCCCCATGGCTGGGATGATGTTTTGGGGCAGGACATGGTGCTGTGTCCTGGCTGAGGTGGGGCTGAGAGCCAGCCAGAGCAGAAATAAACCCGGCTGCTGCTTCTTGCATCCACCTGGCTGTGGCTGAAAGCGGGGGGGGGGGAAGCGGTGGGAATGGGGAGCTCGGTTTTGGGGGATGCTTGGGAAGGGGGACAGGCGCAGTATAGATGGCAGGGGCACAGTATGTGGTGCTGAGCTCACGGCTTTATTCTAGTAGAGTCCCATCACCCAGGGGACATGGTACCTGGCCGTGTGGGGTTTGGGATGCACCATCCCCACGAGGCAGGAGCTACAAACACACACACACACCCCCCGCACACACAGACACCCCCCCCCCGCCCCCCTGCCCTAGAGCTGGGGGAGATGATTGAGTTCTTGCAGCTGAGGGGGTGGCAGGCAGAGGACAGCACCGTGCCTGCGCATCCTATTATTGCCCAAAAAAATCCTGCTTGAGGTTGGTGGGGGCTCGGGGCACCACCGACATGGGGCAGGGGGAGCAGGAACCCACCACCCAGGAGGAAATGCAGCATGGTTCACATCATTGCACCCAGAGGGGCCGCATCCTGCACCGGGGAGGTGGCATCACCTCCGGGTTGGCCAAGGCGGTGGCGAAGGATTCTGCGCCTCCTCTTCCTCCGCGAGGCTAGTGTCCTTCTCGGGGTGCCACCGCCATGCCCGGCTACTGGGGACGTGCCGGTCCGAGCAGGGCCACCGGTGGCTACCAGCACGTGGGTTGGGCCATCCCCAGTGGCCACCGTAGCCCAGCCAAAGAGGGGGTGCTCAGCGGGGAGACTGGGGAGCCACAGCTCAGGGGGGCCCCTCCGGTGGTCCCTTGACCAGGGCGATGGCAGCCAGCTCCTTGCAGAACTCCTCCAGCACCACCACTCCCTTGAAGAGCATCGTGTGGTCCATCCTGCGGGGAGATGAGCAATGGGGTACACTCCCCCTCAAAAGGCATGCATTGCCCCCATCCCTTGCCCCCCCCCCAGCACTTACTGCTCTCCGGGCACCAGCCCCATGAGCTGCCGGCGCACCAGGAGCAGCTTGGCCCTAAAATGGGGCACACGCTGGAGCCGCTGCATCAGGTCCCCAATTACCTGCGTGGGAGACGGGGGGAAGAGTCAGGTCCCATTTCTAGGGGGTGTCCCTGTCCCGTTTCCCCCCCCACCCAACCCCAGCAGGTGACATTACCCTGACGAGGACGGAGAAGAGCGAGCGGCAGCCGGGTGCCAGGTTGAGGTAGGGGTCCAGCAGGTACTCGTGGAGGTGGGGATGGGGGAAGGCGGCCAGGCGGGACAGCACCGAGGTCACCTGCAGGTTCAGGCTGTAGGGCTGGGGCGGGGGGGGGGAATCCTCAGCAGGAGCCGGCATGGCTGATCCCCCCCACCCCAGCATCCCCCGACAGGGACCTGACCCTGTCCCTACCAACAGGAGCTCGGTGGCTGCAAATGCTGCCGATGCTCTCGGCCACTTTACCCCCACTATGGGGGTCCTGGACCCTGGAAAGAGGTTTACCACTCTCTGCTGTGGGTCCCTGGTGCTGGCAATAACCATGGGAAGCCAAAGCATCCTCTATTCAAACACTACCCCCCCAGCCGAGACAAAGGCTGTGCCACCCTGGAGAGCCTTTGGGGCAAAAGCCCCCCCAGCCGTGCCAAGGCGAGGGGCAGAGCATCGTCCCCAGCATCCTGACCGGCCGCCCCTATACCTGGTCCAGGATCCGGGTCATCCGGTCAAACAGAACCTTGAGGAAATGGCCCTCGTAAAAAGCCGTTTCGGGGTAGCAGGCATCGAGGGGTCGGGGGGCCGGGGGCCACCCCCACGGGGCCGCGTTGGCACGGCACGCCTGGACCTGGCAGGGGGGGTGATGGTGGGTGAGAGCCGGAGCAGGGGGCCATCACCACCAGGGAGGGGCCCCCCCCCCCCCGCCCCTTTAGCCGCTCACCATGCCCAGGGCGTCGTGCACGTAGGTGTCGTAGCCACCTTCCTCCATGCACGAGGAGGTCTTCGCCTCCTCGGGGACCAGGCAGAGGAAGCTGGAAGAGAGGGCAGAGCAATGGGGAGGGGGATACAACCCCCCCCCCGCATGCTGGAGCAGCCCCTGCAAATCCCTACCTGCTGACCACCTCGCTCACTTGCCCCTTCCCCGACGGGGCTGATCCCGGCAGAGGCTTTTTTGCCGATCCAAAGCCGGCATCTGGGAAGCCATCGGTGAAATACGGATCCTCCTCCAGGTCCCTGTGGGCCCAGCACAGGGGTGTTTGTTAGCCGGGTGGGCACCAAGGGGCTGCCCCCCTCCTCGCCCTGCCCCGGTCCCTCTCGCTCACAGCCCATCCTCGTCGGGGTCCGGCTCGGGGGGTCCGCGCTCGTCGGGCACAGGGGGACTGCGCTGCAGGTAGCCCCTCGCCTGTAGGTTCCTCAGCGCCAAGCTGTGCGCCACGTGCTCGTGGGGTTTCCGCAGGAGCTCCTCGAAGAGCTGCAGGCTGGCCAGGCTGATCTGCGGCATGGCGAGTGGGGTGAGACCACCGGCGCTGCCCCTCGGCATCACCCGTGTCCCGGTCCCACCGTGTTAGGATGGGGCTCACCTCATCGGAAAGGTGGTTGCAGCGGTCGATGAGTTGGGTGCGCAGAGGGTGGGGGGTATCCCCGGGGGTCTCAGGGTGCCGGTCTGATCCCAGCAGGAAAAGCACGAGGCAGTGGAGAAGGGGAGGCGAGCGGATCTGCCGCACCGTCCCCGTCAGCACGGCCGTGGCGCTGAGGACGTCGAGCTCAGACCTGCCGGGGACAGGGTGGGATGCTGCGAGGGCTGGGATGCTGCAGGCACCACAGTGTCTCACAGCAGGGAAAAAGGAGGTGCAGGCGAGGGGAACCCCACGGTCCTGGTCCCAAAGGGGGTCCTCGATAGACAAACTCTCCCCCCGGCTGCTGTCTCGTGCCTCAGACACTCACATCTGCAGGAGTTGCGGCTGCAGGATGCCCTGGAAAAACTTTTCCTCCACGGCCTCAGTGATGGCATCCGCCACGACCTGTGGGTGACAGTAGAGGCTGAGCCGCGGTGCGGGCAGGGGGCTGCCCGTGCTCTGCAAGGTCAGCTGGGTGCTCCTTACCGGGTGGGCGCCCATCACCAGCTCATCGAGGTAGTCCAGCCAGCCGAAGAAAGCAGCCAGGTTCTTCCCCGGGAAAACCCCGTCGCCGGCAGCATCACCCTGCGACCTGCACAGGGTAGAGGACGTGGGGCTGCGGCAAAGCCTCGGCGGTGCCCGGGGATGACCCTGCCCAGCGCCCACCTTACCTCCAGCTGACCCTCTCCAGGGCGAGGACGTCGGCGGGGTCGATGGAGGTGGGCACGGTGCTGTAGAGGTCACAGAGATGCTCCGTCAGCAGCTGGCACAGGGTGCTGCTCCGCACCAGGCAGGCAGCAGCCACCTCCTGGGCGAGCCCGACGAGCAAGAGCAGGTTTTCCCGAGCCTTCAGCGCGACCCTGCTCTTCTGCGAGGAGGAGGAGGAGAGAGGCAGCGTCACACGACTGCGGTGCCCACCGTCCCCTCCTTGCCAGCCCCTTCCCCCTACCTTGCTCTTGCACAGCCCCATCAAAGACGTGATGAGGTTGCTGTCCCTCCGTGGCGGGGAAGGCTCGGCTTGGCGGGGGCTGGCAGCGGCGGCGGTGCCCGAGGGATGCTTGGCACCCTCTTCGACGGGGCTGGTTGGCAGCTCCTGGGCTCTCCTCCCATTCAGAATGCTCTTGCCCTGGAGAGGAAGAGGAGCAGCAAAGCATCGTACCCACCATCTTTCTCCCACCAGCCCCGATTTGCTTTGTGGTGGGGATGGAGCAGCAAAGCACGTGAAAAAGCTCAATTAAATGAGCCAAACCCCACAGATGACCCCATACATGTCCCACCAGCACAGGGATGGCCGAGGGCTGCTCACCTCCAGGATGTATGCCAGCAGGGTGGGATCCTGCTTGATCTTCGTGCAGAGGACGGCCACGAACTGCACCTCTTCCTTCTCCATGCCGGAGCCCAGGCGGTCACCGCTGAGCTGGAGCAGCTTCTGGCAGGGCAGGGAGAGGGCTGCTGGGCTGCTGGCTGCTCTCCCACCCTGCCCGGGTGCAGCAGTGCCGCCCCATTACCGCGGGCATTGGTTCCCGGTAGTGTTTGGCAGGGATGGTGGCCAGCCCCAGCACATGGCATCGCTGGTGGCACCGCCGGCCCCCCGACAAGCCCCCCGGTACGGGTCTCACCTGCACCGGTCTGTGCACGTTGAGGTAGTGCAGGAGCGGGTGCTGCACCTGGCTCAGCACCCGGCTGAAGAAGAGGAGGACCTGCTGCCTCATCCCAGGGGGATACTGGGAGGGAGATGGGGAGAGGCATCGGTGAGAGCCCCGTTACCTGTTTCTGTACCCGATTACCCTGTAATTGCCCCAGATTGCCTGCCAGGTCACCCAGCAGTCAGTGTGGGTGGCTTACAAGAACACTCTCAGCAGAGACCCCGGTTTTGCTCCCCCAAAATGATGGAAATCGGCTCATGGACGCCCCAGTCCTCTCACCTGCCCCAGTGTCCTCTCCCTTTAGCAATTAGGGATTGAACTTCCTTGCAGAGAAAAAACCAGGGGGATTATTTCCCCTTTTCCCGCTGCTACAATGCTAGCGATGGGGACTTAAAGCCCAGCACCCCAAAAAACCAAATCCTCACGGCCACAGAAGGGCCAACACACGTTTCTGAAGCCCACACTGTGCTAGCGTTCGCTTATATTTGAATAAAAGGCTATTTATAGGGAGCTTCATTATTATTAACAACAAAGGAACAGCAGAGCGGTTATATTTGGGCAATATTTACTTCGAGAGGGGGCTGTCTAAAACCACTTTGTCCTGCGAACCCAAGCAGCCTTGTGCCAGTTGTGCAAACAGGCTGCCGGTGTGAAAAATACCCTTCCCGCGCACGCAGGGGTGCGATGGGGTGCAAGAGCCATTCGGAGGAGCAGCAAAAAGGATCCCAATGGGGATCTTACACCGAGCAATCCAGCCCCCCCCCTAAAAAAAGCCAAGCACCCCGACCAGCTCACGCTCCACAAACTCCCGCTGCCCAGCTGGAAGAGCTTCAAAATTAACATTACTGAGCAGCACCATGCAAAGCAGCTGGAAAAGGCTGCAGGTGCTGCAGCGCAGGGGGGCTCGCCCCCCCCCGCAAAGCGGTGCCTGTACACCCACCTCCGCCTTGCCCAGCGTGCTGAGGGTCTCCAGGACTTTGTGCTGCAGCAGGTACTCGAGGCATGGGCCGGCTTCTCCCACCGGGTGCTGCTTCTCCTCGTACACCAGGATGTCCAGCATCTGCTTGAGGCGCCAGGGGATATCCGTTTGTCTGGCAGGGACGCTCTCATCTGCGGACAAGAGAATTGGGAGCTCCGGCATGTCCCCCCCCAGGGCACCGGCAGCGTGCCGCCGGGCTCGGCAAGGGATGCGATGCACGGTGGGGTGCTCGGGTGGAAATGGTGGGGTGCTCGCCAGCGGCACCCCGAGCCGTGCTGGCCCAGAATCCTTCTCCACCGTTGCTTGCGGGGACGACGCTAGATGGCAATGTGATGGTGGAGTCCCAGCAGCACTCGAGGCTTCTCCTTCCGCTCATGGCCTAGCAAGCTGCCGGCCATCCCCGCCGGGGCCGGAGCTGTGGTCGGAGGTGCCGGCTGTGCAGGTGGGCTGTGGGGTGCTGCCTGGCACCGCCAGCCCTAAAGACCCTCTGGCATGGCCCAGGAGGGGAAGGGGTGGTGGGGGTCAAGCGGGAAGGACCGAGGTCCTGCTGGGGAAAGGGCTGAAGCTCTCCAGGCCCTGTTTTTAGTGCTCCCGGAGAGCAGCGTGTTCCCGGAGAGGGACGTGCCCCAGCCTGCAGACGCTCCCATGAGCATCCACACCCACTCCAACCCCCCTGCGCTGACCCCACCGGTGTGCAGGGGGGGTTCAGGGCCAGGCAGGGCCAAGCACCCGGCTGGATAATTCCTCCTAGGGTACGGGAAAGGGTGTCCCATGCCAAAGCCCCGCATGCCAGGTCAGCTGCACTGGGGTCGGCTCGGTGCCCTGCTAATGCATGGGGTCCTATTCCAGGGCACGGGGTCCCGTTCCAGGGCACGGGGTCCCGTCCCAGAGCACGGGGTCCCATCCCAGGGCACGGGGACCTTATTCCCAGGCCATAGGACCCTACCTTAGGGCACGGGAGCCCTCTCCCAGGAGACGAGGACCGTGTTCCCCCACCACAGGGACCCCATCCTAGGGCACAGGGACCCTCTCCCCGCACCCCACTCACCCGTGGCCTCCAGATAGTAGCCGGTGATACCCTTCCAGTGCTCGGTGAAGGCTTCCAGCAGGTCCACGCTGGGTTCCCGCTGCACACACCGAAGCCAGGGTCAGGGGGTGCACAGAACCACCCCCCCTCCTCTTCGCTCCCGGTCCCACCGTGCCCCCCCCCACCACTCACCGTCTCCACGGCTTGCTGCAGCAGTGCACCCAACCGGCTCAGCATGGCTGCGCCCACCGGGCACCGACCCCGGCCCCGCTCCCGGTGCCGGTGCCGGTCCCGCTCCGCTGCGCCCCGGAGCGGCTCC
>NW_010972598.1:12232657-12238224 GCF_000737465.1 Haliaeetus leucocephalus | reverse complement strand
GGGGGGGGTTGGAAAGGTCCCTTAGACCTAAAATTGCTCGGGGGAAGCCCTTGGGGGACACACACGGACCCCCCGTGCACCGGGAAGGGGACAGCCCCCCCTGCACACCTCGCACTGGGATGGGGACAGCCCCCCCCTCTCCCTAGGACAAGAACAGCCCCCTCCCCAGCTCACCTCTTCCCACAGCACAACCCGGTAGAAGCCAAGTCTTACCATTTTTTTTAATTTTTTTTTTTTTAATCCTTAAAAAAACCCCAACATGTTTCTACAATTAAAAACAAGCCATGACAAACACAGCTGCTGGAAAGCAGCCCAGGGCCCAGCCCGGGTCCCGCCAACTCCAGGGAAGGTGCAATTAAGTGCCCCAAGCAGCCCCCAGCTGCGTGTCCCCCCCCAGCTTGCGTGGTCCGGGGTGTATCCACACCCAGCCCTGTGAGTGGGTGTCCCTGGGTGGGGGGGACGGACGACTGGGGTGCTGCCGGTGCACCATTTTGACCAGACCCGCATCAGGGACAGAGCCAGCAGCTCACGAGGTTGCAACCACAAAATCTGTGCCCCAAAACCAAGGTGCTGGGATGGGCCAGAAGGCAGCGAGCCTGCGAGGGGCTCGCCACCCTCCAGCCCTCATGCCAGAGAAACTAGAAACCCACAGACGGAGAGTTTATATGTATATATATATATATAAAAAATAGATGTGCGTAGTTGTAGCATTGATATTGATGGTTAAAAAACAGATACCAGGCCGGTCCTGCACGATCCACGTGCAGCCCTACATTCTGCTGAGAGATGCCCGGTCCAGCAGGTACGTTTGTGTGTCGGGGGCTGCCCCGGGGCCGCTGCAGCACTGGTCACATCGCAGACTTCATCTCCCACTCCTGGAGAGCGGCCGAGACGGGTGGTCAACCCCCTGCATCCCACCGCCACGTGTGGTACCCGGCTCACCTTAACTCTGCCCACCCCATGCAGGTCCCGGCCGGTACCTTTCTCTTCTGCAGCACTTTTCCCTTTTCGATGAGGACCGGGGAGGGAGATGGCTTCAGGGCACTCTTCGCCGATGCGGTGCGCTTCAACAGCGGCGCGAGGAATGAACCCTGCCGGAAAAACGAAGCGGAGAGAGGGCGATGCCTGCCCTCCTGAACCCTTCATGCTCCCCACACCCTCTGCCTGTCCCCAGTGTCCCCCCAACCTCGGAGCCAGCCGAGCTGGCAGTAGTGGCGATGTGACCCTTCAGTGACTTGCCGATGGCCAGCAGGTTCATCTCGGAGCCGGCTTTCAGCCTGCCCTTCATGCGGCAGGCCCTCTCCAGCTGTCCCACCTTCTCCTCCAGTTTGGGGAAGGCTCTCTTCCCTGCAAGGACAGCAGGGGCACTGCCAAGCCCGGGTACCCCTCAACCCCGCCGGCTGCTCGGGCAAAGGCCAGGCACCCCCCGGCAAAGGGGTAGATCCCCTCTGTCGTCCTACCGATGAGGATATCCAGCCCGTCCCGAGCCCCTTTCCTCTCGGGCAGCGTCAGGGTGCGCTGGGACTGGGGGAGATCCCTGCTCCGGAGCTCGGGGCTCACCTTCGCCCGCTGCGGGCTGGCAGCCCTGTCCTGGAGAGCTGCCGCCGATGCTGGGGTGGAAGGGCAGAGGAAGGATGCTCAGGAGGAAGGGCAGAGGAATCGCGGCACACCACCATGCTCGTGGGCACCGCAACCTCCATCCCAGGGCTGGGGTGCATGGGGGGACCCCACTGCTCCCCTGGATGGAGCATCCAGCCTTTACTCACCTGCACTGCCCAGGGCATTGCTGCAGGCACCGGCGGGCAGTGCAGACACGGGTCTCTTGCGCTGGCCCGGCACTGCTCGGTCCAAGCTCTGCGGCTGTGGAAAGAAGCCCAGGAGAAACCCGTGGGCAAGCGGATGGTGGGATCCTGTCCCCCTCACCCTGGGGCTTGTGTGGGGGTGCCAAGGTGCATCAGCAGAGGTTACCAGCTGCTGCAGGCGCTCCACATTGGAGTAGAGGTGCTTGGGGACCTCGGTCGGTGCGAGCTGCCCGAAGGGGTCATCCATGTAGGCGTTGGGGGTCGGGACACGGCGCAGCAGCAGCCCGCTGCAAGAAGGAGGGGGGTCCCATTACTGCCTGCAGCCCCGCAGCAGAGCAGGAGGGCTGGGGCCGGCCGTGCCCCGGCCAGCATCTCCTTACCCCGCAGCAGGGCAGCTGCTGGCATCGGCCAGCCTGGGGGTCTCGGTGGGGGCCCTGTCGCCGGCTGGCTCCCCTCCTCCCCTGGCCCGGAGGGTCTTCAACCAGGCTTCCCTCTCCTCATCCGAACAGGTCTGGCACGGGGCAGAGGGTCCAGGCTCAGCGGGTCTACCCCCCCCCCGCCCCAGCGAGGAACACGATGGGTGCTGGGGTGCCACGGCGGTTGCTCACCTGCAGCAGGGCGAGCTCCCGGCCCCGCTGGGCGATGCGGATGCGGAGGCGCTGGGGGGACCCGGCGGCCGCCCCCGGGGAGACCTCGCAGCCCTCCAGCCGCAGGGCGCAGACGGGGCGCTGGGCACCGCCGGGCTCGGGGAACATACGCAGGGCTCCCTGCCGCACCGCACACCACAGCCGCTGCCACCGCCCGCGCAGCCGCACCGCCAGGAAACCTGTGGGTGCATCCCCCATCAGCAGTGGCACAGGGTGCAGGGACACCCCGTCGTCCAGGTCCCCACACACAGCACCTCCTTTAGCATCCTCTCCGGGCTGGGGGCTGCGGGCAGGGCTCTGCTGGGAGCAATCCTCCTCCTCCTTCTCCTCCTTGCTGAGCTGGGAGCCGGCAGCCTGAGAATGGAGATCCAGAGAGCCCTGTCCCCAGCGGGTTTTAAGCCCCCTGCACCCTGACCCCCACCCTACGGCAATGCAACCCTCCCCAGCATCACCCAACGGGGACAGCAGGGCAGGGAATCGGGGCATTCTCTCGAGACCCCTGGCAGCCCCTTTCCCGTGCCTGGGTTTCCCGGGGGAAGGACAAGCGGCTCACCCTGCCGAACCTCGAGGAAGGTGATGCCGGGATGCTGATGGCTGCCAGCCCGCTCGGGGCATCGCTGCTGACCTCTTCGATCACCTGCCGAGGGAGAGGGGGAGTGCTGCAGCCCCGGGCTCCTGCTCCCCCATCTAACAGGGTTCCAGATACCCCCAGATGGGAGAGGAGCTGGGGACAGACAGGGTCATCCCCAGCCACTTCAGGAGCACCCCAGAAGGGCTGCGTGCCCGTTTTCTCCCTGCCCACCCCTCCCTCCTGCCCATGCAGAGCTCTGCCAGGCTGCAACACCTCCAAACCTTCCTCCAGTCCTCAGCCTGCTGCCGGCTCTGGAAGCCGATGACCAGCGCCTCGCCCGCCGTCCCCGTCACCTTCAGGCTGTGCGGCATCTTCTTACCACGCTTGGCTTTGTAGGCGACGTGGCAGCCCCGTAGGTCCAGCTCCAGCACCGGCTGCGGGTCGGCGGCACACCTGAAGCACTACGGAAGCACGGCGGGGTCGGCAGAGCTTGGAGACCTGCTCCCACCCTCCATCCGTCTTCCTCCAGCCTTCTCACCAGCAGCACATGCTCCCGGACGATGAAAAGCTGCTTTGCCCACTGCCCCAGCCAGCGCTTCCTCCAGAGAAAGCCGCAGAGCTGTGCTTCGGGGCGGCCGAGGGGTTCGGCATCGGGGCCGGCAGCCGGCGGCCGCCGCAGGTAGTGGGCACGGTCCGTCACACCATCCTCATCCTCCCCGTATGACTCATAGTGGCTGCTGTCGGTGTCAGCACCGCCTGAGAGCCGGGAGGATGTCAGGGTGCTGGGCGTATGTGGGTGCTGGGGAGGGGGTGCGGTGGGGTGCTCACCGGAGCCGGTGCATCTGCCGAGGCCAAGGGGTTCGGCATCTTCGTAGGAGTCATCGGCTGGTGGGAATGGCGAGATGCCCGGCACCTTGCTCTGGGGAGAGAAGGGATGCTCTGAAGGTGCTGCCCCCCTGGGGTGAACCTCACGGGGTCCCCAAGGGACTGCTGGGGGGCTCTGCCCAAAGCTGGCAGACAGCACAGGAACCTTCCCGGCCTGGTCGGATGCCCGTGCGAGCAAGGTTGCAGTGCAGGGATGGTCACCGGGTGCCCCTCTCCCATCCCCTGTCCCAGCACAAGCCCCTCTCGTGCACCCACAGCCCCCCAACCTCTCCGCCACCCCCTTACCCCTCCATGCAGGCTCAGGGTGCTGACCGGGCGGCACTCACAAGCTCTCCCTCCTGTTCCATCCACCATCCTGGTTCCTGGGGAGAAAAGCGGGACTGGCAGCCACGTGCCGGGTCGGTGAGGAGCCGGGCATCCCCGGCCACACACGGTGAGCCGCTGGCAGAGATGGGGTACAGGTCAGAACATGCAACTCACCCGGGCTGGCCCGGCCCTGCGGGGTCCCTGGGGAAGGCGAGAGGCAGCGCATGATCATGTACTCTGCATCCTCTGCTGCGGGGGGAGCGCCCGGTCACAGCCCCGCTCCCAGCCCCTTCCCTGCTGCCCACCGGGCACTAAGCGGGGGGCTGCCCCGTCCCCCCCCTACCCGCAGACCCACACTCACACGGGGGGCTCTGCAGCCGGGAGAGGAGATCGGCCACCGACTTCTTCTTGGCCCGAGCCGCGGTGCTGAGGCTTTCCCGGTCCAGGATGAGCAGGAAGGACCGCAGGTCCGACAGCAGTTTGTCCAGGTCTGCGGGGGACAGGGACGTGCCATCATACCCCGCCAGAGGAGGGTGCAGGCAGGGGTGCCTGTCCCCTGCCCACCACACTGGGCAGGGCTGGCAGGGGCTCTCCGATGCCGAGCAAACAGACGTGGGGGTTTACGTGCCCCGTGCCGCCGGCCGTGCCCCCGCTCCCGGCACCTGCCCCGGCTCTGTACAATCCCGCTATTGATGGGCCTGGGGTTCCGGGGGAGGATGAGGAGGGGGGGACGAGGACCCACGCCGCTGAAGGCTCCTCTGTGTGCGCTCACAGAGCGGGTTTGTTCCCGGTTGGGCGAGGGGAGCCGTGGCCGTGGGCCACGCTGGGCAGCCCAACGTGCTGCTCCTCCATGCCGTGGAGGAGGAGGAGGAGGCATGGCACATGGGAGCGGCTGATGAAGGCTTCTCCAGGCATGCTGAAAATGCTGAGCATTCACCCGCTGCCCGCTCCAAGGGCAGGGAGCAGGGTCAGGGCTCAGCACCAGCCGGGGACCCCGACTCTGCTGTGCCAAGAAGGAGGGATGGAGTGGGACAAGGAACTGCTTTGTGCCTCCTCGCCCCGGCCGGGGAAGACGGGAGTCCCGCACTCTGTGCAGTGGGATGGGACAGCACTGCCTCCGTCCCGCAGCCCCCTCGAAGTGGAGGAGACGTGGAGGGCCATGGGCACGGGAGGGGGGTCCCGAATGATGGTGGTCCCCTCAGCTCTGGGTCCATGCAAGTGTTTTCCTGCGATGGAGAAGCACATGGCAGAGCAGGACCATGCACAGCCCCAGCCTGGCCCCTCACCCCCTTCCCGCAGAGCCCCCTCACCCTGGGCACCTCCGGCTGCCACCGCAGGAGCGGTCAGATGTCCCCC
>NW_010972598.1:12230360-12232572 GCF_000737465.1 Haliaeetus leucocephalus | reverse complement strand
GGTCCCTGCCTGCCTTCCCCTGGCTCCTTGCTGCTATGCATCTGGAAGTGGTTTGCATCACTCCGCTCTGGTCGCTCCGGGCTCTGCTCCCTGCTCCCAGCTGGGATAAAATGTCGCAGACCCGCTGTCGAAACCCACTGCCTCCTGGCACGGAGCCTGGCTGTGCCGGCTCCCCCCACGCCGCCCCGCTCTGCTCCCAGCCTCTCTCCTCGCCATCCCCCTGCCATTTCCCAACTGGAAGAGGGACAACCCCAGCGAAGCCACAGCCAGCTGGGAATGCTGCCCTGGCGACTCTCCGCAAAGCCCCGGGTGACCCCAGCATCCTCATGCCCTGCCATATCCCTGCATCCCGCATTGCTCCGGGCTGGCAGGGATGCAACGCATCCCCAAAGACAGCGGCAGCCTCTGGGGGAGGCAAGGGCAGGCAGGGGGAAGGAGCCCACGGTCCCATGTGTGTTACAGGGGACACGGGAGAAGGCTCTGCGGAGGTGTTGGCACAGGGGGGAGCACCGTCCCCCTCCCCAGTGTCCCCAGCCGGGGAGCACACACCCCTGCCCGGGGAAGGGGGGAGAGGAAACATCTGGCAGGGCAGCGAGGCTGAGCAATGCCGGAGCTGGGCCCAAACATCTGGATTTCCCTGGAAACTGGGGAAGGGAAAGGGGGGACCAACTCCCTGGGGGGACCAGCGGGGGGGGCTGGGGCAGGGGCTGGCCGAATGGTCCTGCGGGCAGACTGGGAGCATGGTGGGGGGGATGGGGACTGTCCCTCATGCCCGGTGTGCCTGGCTCTTCCTCTCCCTCCCTTTCTCCTCTCCTCCACCCAGGCCAAATTCCTCGGCAATGACATCTCCGTCCACTCACCCCCTCTCAGCCCTCCCTGCACCCTGCCCCTGTGTTCCCCCCGCCCCGGCCGGCCCTCGATGCCCTCGGTGGGACAGGAGAACCGTGCCCGCCGGTGCCTGGCCGTGCCCGCAGCCCGGTTCGGAGCAGGCAGGGGTTGCCTTCACCCATGAGGCCACGCCAGCTGCCTGCTGCCTGGGCCAAGGGAAAGGAGCTGAGATGAAAAACAGCTGCCTCGGTCTCCAGGGCGGGAGGAAAACGCCCCCCAAACACACAACCGTCTCCTAGCAAAGTGCCCTGCTCCCATGGGACGTGGGCCAGCCCGATGGCATCCTCATCCTCAGAGGAGGAGGAGGAGGAAGGAGAGGGCTGCCCAAGGGATGCCATGGGAGCGCAGGATCCCCGGTGATGCCAGCACCCAGGGGATTCGGGGCTGGCACCTCTGCCCCGTGGCCGTGTGCATTTTTCTCCATGTAACGATGGGGAAGAGGTGCCCGGGCTCAGCCCTGGACCCCCATGGGGTGCAAGGGGGAGCAGGGGCTTGGGGTCAGCCCAGGGCCCCACTCCGGAGCTCGGGGTGGCTCTCGCCCAGCATGGGATGACTCAGAGCAGGAGGCTGGAGGCTGCTCCTGGCCGCAGTGTGACCCGTCACTGTGGGGAGGCTCTGGGCCACGGCTCGAGGGCGGAGGCGTTTCCCCCCCGAGCCGCTGCACCCCCAAATTACCCCAGGGAGGGTGCTGGCAGAAGCCCTGGCATCCCATACCCTGCCACGGCACCGTGCACTGGCACCCCACCGTGTTCGGGGGGGCACCCGAGCACCCCATCCCTGCTCTGACCCCCCCAGCCCTGACACCCACACCTTGTCCCTTGCACCCCCTTCCCTCCCCAGCACCCATCCCACAGCCCCACGCACCTTCCCACTGCCCCACACCCCCGCTCTCCCCCTTTTGCACGCTCTTTTGCACGCTCTCCTCCTTCCCACGCACCCCCTTTCCCCTTCCACCCCCCTTTCACACGCTCATGTCCCCCCCCGCTGCCTCAAGCACACTCTCTACCCTCTCTTTCACCCTTTTGCAGGCTTTCACACCCCCCCACCCCGCCACACCCCTTTGCCACCAGCCCCCCCCTCCGTCCCTCTCTGCCGGGCCATGGTGCGGGTGCGCTCACATCGCGGCTGGACCGGGACCGGGACCGGGACCGGGACCGGGACCGGGACCGGGGCAATGTTGGCCCGGCCCGGCTCGGCTCTCACACGCCCTGCGGGCCCCCAGCACAACACAACCCGACCGGGGCGGGGGGAGAGGCGGGGAAGGGCTCCGCATCCTCCTCGGAGCACCACCGCCATCTGCAGGGACCAGGGGCTGGGGGCGGGC
>NW_010972598.1:12225567-12230327 GCF_000737465.1 Haliaeetus leucocephalus | reverse complement strand
GCAAAGGAACGGAGCCGGGCTGGATAAAGCCATTTCACCTTTAATTGTAAGCAAAAAATCACTCTCACGCGGATTCTCCGACACCAGCAAATAAAATAAACTCTAACAAAACAGAGAAAGTGAATCACTGTAGTCCAGTCAGAAAACAAACCCATATTTATATATATATTTATAGATATGTCGTTTGTAGAGTAGCAGTGAAAGGCAAGTATGGGCCAGTGATTTCCCGATAAATTACATTCTTTACATCCCAACAAGGTCTAGCGGCTGGAAAGTGGCTGGAAACAGAAATTGGGGAGCGTGGGGGGGGGGAGGCCAGGGGTGCAGGGGCAGAGGGGTCCTGCCCAAAACATGTGCCCAAAGAGAGGATGGGAGAGGTGCAAGAAGGGAAGGTGCGAGAAGGGAAGGTGCTGCCTGGTGCCAAGCCCTGCCTGCACAGCCGTGGGGGGGCCAGGCAGCGCTGCCCAGACGCCAGTGGCCGCGGTGCCCGTCGAGCCATGCCCTGCTTCTTTTTTGCCCGGCTGCATCGCCCCGGTTCATCGCCCCATCGCCCTGCTGCATCCCCCGGTGCATCAGCCTGCTGCGGGCATATCTGCAGTTAGAAATGCAACAGGAGCTGCCTCAGAGACCCCCTGCTCTGCCACCCCCTGCCCCATCCCACAGTGTTCCACCTCACCGGCATCCCAGCCCTACCCTCTGCCAGCCCAGTGCCGGGCAGGTTTTGGCAGTGTACGTGTCCTTGCGGTCCTCGCTGCAGCAGCTGGCACAGGAGGGACCGGGGGGGGGGTGTTAAAAGGGGGGCTGGAGGCGGGGGCAAGGTGGGATACCGGCCTGGCTTTGCCAGGAGCACATCGGCCTGGCAGTGAGTCGGCCCCCAGGCTCTTCCCAAGTCTCGGGGTGAACGTGTCGGGGGGCAGAGGGGCACCCCGGGTGCGGGGGCCGGAGGCGGCTGACCCCCGGGAGGAGGGAAGCCACCCCGCTGCCCATGTGCCGGAGTCGGCACGCTGCCAGCCAGCCGAAAGCAGAGCCAGGCACTGCCCCTGCCAGCGTGCCTGGGGGGAAGAGGGGGGCACGAAGCACAGAGATGCCCCCCCCACACCTCCCCTCCTGGCTGAACCGTGCCTGCTCCGGACCAGGGTCTGCCCCCAGCCCCATCACCCCGCTGCGAGCCGAGCGGCGGAGGCAGTCTTGAGCCCCCCCCCAAGCCCTTTTCCCGCAGGAGGAGTGAGGAGGGGGGCAGAGCCGGGGGGTCCGGGGGAGAGGGGAAGGGGGGATCCTAGTAAAAACCGGCTGAGAGCCCTAAAGCGGTTACACGGCGCGACACGGACTGAGCTCGGGGCCGAGGCGGGCTCAGAAGAGGAAGGCTTTCTTCTTCAGCTCGTTGCGCTTCCAGAGGGCCAGCTTGCTGAACTCCTCGGGGGGCATCTCGAAGACCCGTAGGAAATCCTCGGGGGAGAGGTGCCGCTGCGGGGGGGGAGAGGAGGGTGATGGGGTGGCGGGTCCCCCCTCTCTGTGCCACCCCCGACCCCAGTTCGGCTCCTACCTCCAGCCTGGTCCTGTCCACGCCGGGCGGCAGCTTCACACGGCCTCGGTTTGTCACCATCAGCATTTCGTAGGGGTAGATCTGCAAGGGTTGGAGGGGGGGGGGAGGCTGTAAGACCCTCTCCACAGCCCCCCGCCAACCCTGCCTAAGCCCCCAGCCCCGCTCACCTTTTGCTCCAGCATGCTGGGCAGCGAATTGCCTCTGTCCATGCGCCCACGCTGGCCGTTCTGAGGGGGCAAAACCTGACATCAGCCGTGACTCCCCATGTCTCCAGAGGGCTACCCTCTCCCACCCGAAATGAAGCCAAGGTGATGGGCTCCAGCCCAGGGACAGGCAGACCCACCCTCCCCACACTCCCCTCTCCCTAATGGGACACATCGCAGAGGTGGCCCTGGTGTCCGTCTGTCCCCCCAACATACATCACCCTCTCGCTGGGTCTCCACACCGGTAGCCAGATGACTGCTTACCTGCAGGCCTGGAAAACAGAGAGGAGCAGGGCTCAGCCCCAGGGACCCTCTGCTGTGTGCCCCCCCCATCCTCCCCCGGGTGACGACAAGCCCCGAGAGGTGGTTTTCCACCCTCTGCTGAGCCCAGGCTTGCCCTGGCATCCCCCATCCCTGGGAACATCCCCACATCCCTGGGGAGATCCTCCATCCCTGGGGAGATCCCCACATCCCCAAGGACACCCCCGCATCCCTCATCCCCAGGGTCATCCCCAAGCCACGGGCTGATGCTCACCCGGACTTCCCTTCTCGCTGCCCACCGAGCTGAACTCTGCCGACTGCAGCTGCAAGGGGACAGGGGACAGCATGAGAGCAGTGCCACCCCCAGAGCCCCCCCGAAGCCGTGTGGCCCTGGCAGCGTGGGGGCAGCTGCCTGCCCACTCACCCGGGTGAGGGTGCTCCTGCCAGAGGCGGGCAGTGAGGAGCTCTTGTAGCTCCCCATGTGCAGAGCTGCAAGAGAGCAAGAGACCGTCAGAGGTGCAGGCAGGGCTGCGGGAGCTGGCAGTGGTGCAGGCAGCCGGAGCCACCGAGTGGGGAAGGGAAGGGATGGGATGCAGGAAGAGCATCCCACATACACGTGTGGAAAGGTGTCCGGTCCGGCAGTGAACGGGTTTTTCTCCGGATAGGGAGAGATTTCTCCATCTCCTCCTTCAGGATCAGCTTCCCGAGGTTGGAGGTGACCTGGGGGCGAAGCAACACGGGTGGGGGTCAGTGTCTGCATGTCCCCAGCCCCTCCCAGGGTGCCCACCTGCCTGCTCTGCCCCTCACCTTGCTCAGCTCCTGCCTCTGGAGCTCCCGCAGGTTCTTCATCTCCTCCGTCAGGTCCTCCTCCTCCTCCTCCCCTCTCTTGGAGGCCATCCGCTTCCTCCACTCCGTCTCTGGGGGAGAAAGGGGGACGTTATATCCTTTCCCAGCACCCCTGTGGGGTCTTGGAGGGGGGATAAACCCCCTGGTGCAGCCCACCCCCTCGCCTGCCCCCATTCCCCACCTACCCACGACGGCCAGGGACGGGGGGCACGGCCAGTAGTCAGTCTCGATCTTGGCAGGCTGGTTGGGGTCTGGGGGCTGCGCTGCCGGGAACTTGGAGGATTCGATGATCAAATCCTCTATGAGATGCTTCCCGTGGTGGGCGCCGGGATGGTGCTCTGCGGGGCACAGGGAGGGTGAGGCAGCGCCCTGGGGTGCCCCATCCGATGGGACAGACCCCCTCGCTCACCTTTCTGCCTATAGATCGGAGGCTTCTTGTATATGTTGAGCTCCGTCGTGTCGGTCTCTGCAAGGAAAAAAGGGGTTGGGGGACGGGAATAGGGAGCTCATGGCTCTGGAAGGGTGCTTGCCCAGACCCCCTGGTCTGCGCTGGGGCTCAGGGTCAGGCAACACTGGGGGGAGTGTGTCATGATGCTGGGGGACCGTACCAGGTCGGTGGAAGTGCTGTACACTGCTGCGGGCCGAGCTGCTGCCCTGGCGAGAGGTGGGCTGCGGGGCACTGCCGGGGGTCCGGCTCTCCAGCCATTCCCGGATGACCTGCAGGCAAGCGGAGCCGGTGAGCAGCGAGACCCCGGCAATTCGGCATCGCCCCCCTCCTCCTCGGAGCCCCTGTGTGCATCCCAGAGCTGGGGCAAGCGGTGTTGGTACTCACCTCCGGAGATGGAGGAGGAGAGATGGATTTGGGAGACAGGGAGCGCTGCAGAAGGCAAGAAGCAGTTTATTCTGGCAGCCCCACATCTGCCCTCTGGGACCCCTCTCTCTAGGGGGGGGGCTTTCCCCCACTGGCCCCCCCAAAACAACCAGGGGATGCAGGTGGCCCCGGGGCACCCTCACCTCTCGGCTCCGGGGTAGCTCCACGTGCTCCATGAGTGAGTAGGTGAAATGGGGTTCGTAGATCATCAAATCGGGGCGCTCGATGTCCAGGATCGCTTTGTCCTTGGGGATGGCAGCCAGGTCCTTGTAGCCTAGAACCTCATTGTCCATTTTGGCCTGGAAGGAAGGAAAAGCACCTTCGTTTTTGGGTGCAGAAAGGAAACAATGAGGAACGGCGAGGGCTTCCCTGGGGCTGGCATCTTCCATGGCCCCACCAGGGTGATGGAGAGGGTTTGGGGAAGAACATCCCAACCCCACGGATGGAGGGATGTAGTGGGGAGACATGAGTGACCTCTTACCACGATGCTGGAGGGCGATCCGGGGACGCTGGACCCACGGGAGGAACAGACGCTCCCAGGGGAGGTCAGAGGTTGCTGGAAGGAAAAGGGGAGATTTTAGCAAACTTCACCCTCAACACTGCCAGCCCAGGAAGGGGCTCAGGGTCACGGTGAGGACCCCGGGGCATGGCAGGGGGGCCCGGGGACACCCCTGTGCCCCATGGACCTCAGCGCACCGGGGCAAAACATCCTTGGGGATGGGGTATTTCTGGGTGGGCTCTGGGGTCTCCTTTGCTTCAGCGTTGTGGTTCGGGGCAGGGGACAACCCGGGAGGTGACAGTGGCTTGGCCAGGACACTTTGCCACTAGATGGTGCTGCCAGGCTGGGCTGGGAGAAGGAGGAGGAGGAGGAGGAGGAGGAAGGCAGGGCCCTGCTAGCAGCATCCCAGGGTGACTCTGCCGATGTCCTTGGCCACCAGCCCCTGCGTGCCTTCCCTAGCTGCAGGGCTCCCCACTGCCCGCATGCCCCCAGCACCCTGCCCTATGCCCCCAGCACCCTGCCCACCCCCAGCACCCT
>NW_010972598.1:12221965-12225549 GCF_000737465.1 Haliaeetus leucocephalus | reverse complement strand
CCTCCCCCCTTACCTTCTGCAGTCTTTCCATTCAGCTGCGGGCTGGAGGGGCTGTGTCAGTCACAGGGTCCTGCATGGGGAGAGCAGGGGCTTCGGGGTACTGCCAGGGTGGGCACGGAGCACCCTGAGGTTGGTCCTAGGGTGAGGTGGGGGACAGAGCCCAGCTTCCCACCACCCTCCCGCCACGGGGCTGAGCCCGGCAGCCCCCCGCGCACTGGACCCTAATGTGGCACAAGGCCAGCATGGTCCCACTGTCAAATATTCACACGCTGGCAGCAGGACAGGCTTGCCAGGGGGATGCCACCATCCCCGGGGTGGCCGAATGGCTCCAGGTCTATGCCCCGGGGCAGGGGAGAGGTGCTGGGGCATACCGGACCCCCACTCACCGCTGCCTCTGTGGCTCCACATCCCTCTGGGTGCTAACGCCGGGCTGGGGCTCGGGTGCTGCCTCTGCAAAGGAGACGAGAAAGGTGAGAGTGGCTTGCGGGATGACAACGATGTGAAGTACAACCTTGTCCTCCCAGCTTCCCTGCAAACCCCCCCCCGGTGCCCGCAACACCCTGCCCTGCTGCGTACCGCTCCTGCCCGTGCCGGCTGCCGGCCCCGCTGCCCTGCGGTGGCTGCTGACGAGCGTTGGCAAGCGGAGCAGAGGTAATGAAGCCCTTTGTCAACCGGCAGCGAGCAGCCTCGAGAAGGCTCCAGCAGCAGCGGGACGGGCATGCTGTGCTCAGCCCCTGCCCCACAGCCCCTGGGGCCTGAGCCCTCCCTGTGCTTTAAACCCACAATGCCACAGACAAAGGGGAAAATTCCCCATTCTCCTCAAAACTTCTCCTTTCAGAGGGGAGGGCGCTGGGAAAAACCTCGTGCAATCCAGGCAACAACAGCAACAGCAGGGCAGAGCCTTCCAGCCTTGAAGCCCCCCCCCCCAGCAGCCTGTGCGTGGGGCTGGGGAGATGCCATCGCCTCTGGGGACCCCCAGCCCCGCTGTCCCCCAGCCCCACGGCTCCCAGCACGGGCGCAGAGCCCATCCCTGCAGGATGTAGAGATGGAGAAGGACCAGATCTGACAAAGCCCGGAGCATCCTCCAGCTGCCGGCAACCAGCCCGGCACGAGGTACCGCCCTGGGCTCGCTCTTCCGAGGGTTAAGCCAGGACGAGCAGGCTCTGCCGGCGGCTCTGGGCTTGAGCCTCTCCATGCAGGCATCACCCCTCCTTTGAGACCACCCTGCCACAAATAACCCCCGGCTTTGGCACTTGGCGGGGGGTCCTGACCCTCTCACACCCATGCTCAGCACCTTCCAGCCCTCCCAAGGGTCTGCAGGAGCCGGTGCCGGTAGAACGGGCACCCCCAGATTGGCATCGAGCGCGGTACAAGGCGGCATTATCCGCGCACCTGTGAGCTCACGCTTTTCCAGCGGCAGAGCCAGGGCAGCCCCCCGCCTCCGGCTGGCACCCCACGGCGCTGGGGGGCACGGGCGGGCTTGGGGGGGCAGGCGGCGGGGACGCGGTGGCACGTGGCGGCGGTGGCAGCGAGCAGATGGATGAGATAGCAAATGGCAGGAGGCAGTGGAAGCGGCAGAGGCCGGCGGGAGGGTGGGTGCGGGGACGGGTGGATGCGGATGCCGGCGGGGAAGGAAAACAAGCCTGAGCCAGGGGTGCGGAGAGATGCCGCGACGGAGACGAAGGGCTGGCGAGGGGTGGACAACCAGCTCCGGTGCCGCCCCCCCCCCCTCGGACAGGGGATGTGGGGACATCTTATCTTTTGCAAGCAGGGAGCCACCGCCCCAATGGCAGGCTCTTTCCCCATGGCAACCTCCCCGGCAGCCCTCGCTGGCAGGTTCCCTGCACGCTCCCTTGCTCGGCCAAGATAAGGCCGATGCAGCACATGTTTGGGATTTTCCGGGCCAGGAGGGCAAGGGGGAGCAGGGTGAAGGGGGGGGGTAACACCGTGGCCCCCCTCCCGGGGCGATGCTGCGGGTACCCACGGTGCTTCGCCGGAGCGGGGAGAGAAAGGTGCTGGGCAGGGCTGCACGGGAAGAGGAAGAGCGACGGAGGGAAGGATGGACAGACAGACAGACCACGTGCCGGAGGGGGCTCGCCAGGCTGCAGGGGTGCCACCCCCGGCTGCACAGCACATCCCGGGGGGGGGCCATGGGGAGGGCTGCCGCTGCAGCGGGAAGAGGCCAGTTCCCTCCTCCCCACCCCGAGGAAATCCGGATTTGACTTTTCGCAGCCGCCAAAGCCATCAGCGCCCAGCACTTGGGCCAAGGGCCAGGCTGCAATGACCCCCCTCGCCCGGGGGGGGGGAGTAGGCAGGGACCCCCAGCCTTCCTCCCCTCTCCCTCCTCTTCCTCCTCACTGCCTGCCTTGCCCTTGCCTTCGTGCTGGGCACGGGCATCCTGCTGCTCCCGCAGCTGCCCCGGCTCCCCGCCAGCAGCAGAGGGGGGGGACACACGGCGGGGTCACAAGTTCCCTGAACAGACGGTTCCCGACAGTCCTGGGAACGGTGTCCGGTGCTTCCCAGCCCAGCCCCGGCCTCCTCCTCCTCCTCTTCCCACTGCAACCCCCAAACAAACACAGCACAGGAGAGGCGCCGAGCATCGCCTCCTCCCTGCCTCGCTGGGGGAAACCGAGGCATCGCCGCACACGGGGGCCCCACCGGCAACTCGATCGCGGCAGAGCCGAGCCGGCGGGGAGCACGTGGGTCCCCGACCCACGTCTCACCGGTGTCCGGTTCCTCCTTTGTCCTGTTTCTCGTCCTTTCCCTCCCCGCCAGAGCATCTCCCGGCAGAGGGGAGCGACCCTTCGGCTATTGACAGCCCATTGCTTCCGTGCCATTGCACCCTTCCCGGCACGGCCCTGCCGAGGGACGCCTCGGTGGCCTTAAAAGCCACCAGCTGCCAGTGCCTGGCCCCTGGGATTTTTCCATCCCCTGAGGTGGAGGGTGTACCCTGCCCGTCCCCCCCCCCTCCTGTGGACACAGGGCTGCTCTGTGCCTCAGTTTCCCTGGCTGGGGCGAGGTGGGGAATAGCAGCAATCCGCCCTCTCCATCCAGGAGCAGCTGAAGGGAGCATTTCCACCTCCTCTGGCTGCTCGCTTCTTCCCATCCAAGGAGTCTGGGCCAACCCAGCTGCTCTCCTGGTCCCCAGCCCTGCCAGGAGGCTCTGAGCCCCCCAACAAGTTTCGAGTGGGGATGCCTGGCGCTCACCCTTAAACTCCTGGATGGGGGGGATCCATCCCAGGCCCCCCTGCCCCGATGGCCATGCCGCAGCCCACTTTGGTTAGCGGTTCACGTGGCACGTAATCTGGGATTAAAATGGGATTAGCCTGCTCATCCCGCACGCGGAGGCGCCGGGAGGGACCCACCAGGGGTGTGCGTGGAGGCCGCGTCCCTCCAGGGCTCCTGGCATGGGGCTGGTGATGGCCCCGGTCCCCAAGGACCCCCCTCCCCCCCAAGCTCTGCCGACCCCGGACACCACCCCACGGGATGCCCTGCGTCGAGCACCTTGGGGTGTCGGTTCCCCGGGTACCCTGATGCCGTACACGGGGCCACCGCGGCGAGGCACCCACCTGGCAGGACGCCGG
>NW_010972598.1:12221516-12221955 GCF_000737465.1 Haliaeetus leucocephalus | reverse complement strand
CGGGGTGATGGGAGTTTGGCCCCTCGGTGCCTTGCCAGCCGAGCTGGATGGGGCTCCAAAATCCCGTGCCCATGGCAAGACCCCAACCGCCACGGCCCCGCCACGCCACACGCAGGGAGCGTCAAACCCCATCACAGCCTGTGCCCGGGGGGGGGGGGGGGGGGGGGAAAGGGGGGCCCCCCCGCTTCCAGCAACAGTGCTGAGACCCCACAAACTCACTCCACAAGTGGGGCTGGGAATGGCTGGGCTGCTCCAGCCTCCTCCCTTGGGACACACGGTGGCAATGTCCCCAGGGAAGAAGGACGGGGGATGTCCCTGCTCTGCCGGCAGCGGCCGAGCTCCGCTGGGGGGGGTCTCCCGGGGGGGTGAAGTGGGGTGCTGGGAGCACTGTGCTGCTGTGGAGGGGACACGGGTGGGAGTCCAGGGGAGGGGGGACCCC
>NW_010972598.1:12210045-12221506 GCF_000737465.1 Haliaeetus leucocephalus | reverse complement strand
ACCTCAAGCTGCGTCCCCCCAGCCATGGCCACCTCCCTTCCCTCTCCCCACTGAAGCACGCGGGGTACGGCCACTCACCTAGGGACGGGGACACCGCATACCTCCAGCCGTGGGGAGCTGCGGGGGGACTCCCTTGACCTCCTTCTCTTGCCTGGCCACCAAATTACCCCACGGGCTGCTGGGCCGGCTGCCCCGGCTGCGGCCAAGCCACCGCCGGCGCGCTGCGGCGCGCATCCGAGAGCGTGACGGCCGGGCACGGGTGTGCGAGCGTGCGGGTGGGCGAGCCTATCTCCCAGCCCCAGCACCGCGGCTGTGCCGCCCGCCGGACCGATAACCGGCGGTGGGGTGCCGGCTAGGGCGGGCGTGCGTGGGTGAGTGGGTGGGTGGGTGAGTGAGTGGGTGGGTGGGTGCCGCTCGCCTCTCCCCACCTCTACTGCTGGCTCAGTCCCTTTCCGAACAAGAGAAGAATTAGCCGGCATCATGACGAAGCAGTATTCGCTCCCGCTGCTGCTCGCTCCCGCTCCTACCGCTTTCCCGGCACAAAGAGGGAGGAAAACATAAATAAACCCGGCGCTGTCTGGCTGCCAGAAATAACCCGGCCGGTGCCGGGGGTCCCCAGGACCCCTGTCCTCCAGCCCCTGCCGCATATGGGGGATGCAGTTGGGGACAGCATCCCCTGCCCCTCCCCTGGCTGGACTTTTAACCCCCCCCCAAGCCCCGCAGTGCTGTGAAAGGGGGGCTGAGCACCCCACGGCGTGTGGGCTGGGCTGCGGCACGGTGGGTGGTGGGTGAGGATGGCACCCCCTCCCTGTCCAGCCCGACCCCCAGCCTGGGTTTGGGGGTTCTCCACGGGCAGCACCTACCCCTCGCTGCCCTGGGAAGGGAAATACAGCAGGAATTTCCATCTCTGGGGCCAACAGAGCCCAGTGAGCGACTGGGAGGTGCTGAGCATCTGCTAAAAATCTAGCCCTGATCTCTGCAGATGCTGCCCTGCCCCTTGGTAATGCCAGGGAGAGCCCAGAGCCAGGCAGTGGGGAGAACCAGTGCCCCTTGCGTCCCGAGCCCCCTGGGTCCTGGGGGTCACGGTCCAGCCCCTGCCTTTGGGCAGAGCCCCCAGGGTTTGGTGGTGGGGCTGGCCGGGCACCCAGGGCTGGACTGGGAGGCAGCGGCCGCTCCCCGTTCCCCCCCAGAGCCCCTCGGCACACGGGCCTGGCTGAAAACCCAGGCGGCCGGCATGGGACCGGTGCCACAGCTGGACCCCCCCCTCCGGGGGCGGCGAGGCTGCGTTGGTGCCGCAGCGCCAGGAGCCAGCGTCTATTCCCGGCTCTGTGTGGGAGAGAGCTGCTTGGTGACAGCAGCTCCGTTTCTGGGTCCTCTCCCTGGCGTTACATCCCATGCTGTTTGCTGCCTCAGTTTCCCTCCTGGCTCAAGTGAGGGCCGCTGGACCCCCTGGATGCACATCTGGAGGGGGGGCATGCACGCCCAGGGATGCACATCTGGGGGGATGTGTGCCCAGGGGATGCATGCACACGCCTTTTGGTGCCAGGACCAGCCTGGATCGTTGGACCAAGAGCATCACGGCCTCAGCCCCGAGATGCTGCCGTGGCCCCACATGGAAGGGGCTTCTCCAGCCCCAGCCCCGCCGGGAGCCCCCCCCGGGGCTGTGCCTATGAATAATCAAGGCTGTGGCTGCCTCCCCCATGCTAACCCAGTTTCTCAAGCATGAAGACGACTGCAGCGGCTGCTCGGCGGCCACCACCTGTGCCCGGGGCCGCTTGGGTACCCGAACCTGCCGTGGTACCCGCTGTGGGCTCAGCCCCCCGCACCACAGCATCCAGGGGTGTCCGGAGGGAGGGAGGAGTTTGGAAACGCACGTATCCCGCACCAGCCAGGCACCACGCATCAGTTCTTATACCTTCGCGTGCATCCACTGAAATCCAAGCCCGGCCACGCTCGCCGGAGCCTCCCCCCCGTGTGCCCACCGGCCCCACAGGGTCACCCCTCATCCCGGCGATGCCCTTCAAAGCCAGGCCCAAGACAAGCAGCTGCCGGTCCCTTGCCGGGGGGGGCTGCTGGGGGGCTAGGGCATGGGGGCAGAGGGTAGCAGGGCCCTACCTTCAAGGGAGCCCATGGCCCGCTGCAGGCAGGTCTGCTTGTCCGCCGGGAGCCATGCCTGCGCTGAGCATCCCCTCCCCTGCGCCGCACGGCACGTTGCTACAGCGACCGCCTCCCGCCGCAACCGGCTGGTGCCGAGCGATGGAGGATGTGCAGGAGGATCCTTCGGCCTCACCGAGCGATGGAGGATGTGCCAGAGCCTCTTTGGGCTTCACGGAGCGATGGAGGGTGTGCAGGTGCCTCCTTCGGCTTCACCGAGCGATGGAGGGTGTGCAGGTGCCTCCTTCGGCTTCACCGAGCGATGGAGGGTGTGCAGGTGCCTCCTTCGGCTTCACCGAGCGATGGAGGGTGTGCAGAAGGATCCTTCGGCCTCACTGCCCTTGTGGGATGGGGGCGAGGAGCCTTCCCACAGCCCTGGGTGGGGGGGATGCAGCCCCTGCGCGCTGCTGCGAGGCAGCTGCCCGACCCAAAATTGCCCCCGCTGCCCCGCTGCTGGGGTTGCAGGGGGCATCGCCCCGGGGGAGCCTGCGCGCCCTGCGAGGGCTGGTCTGGATACGACCCGTGTCCCAGGGGACACCGGCCCCTGCCACCCCAGTGATGCCCCAAGTCCAGATCACGGGAGACACTGTCAGGACTGGGACACTGTGGGGTACGAGGACCACGGGACTGGGGATGGCAGCGGGGTGTGGGAGGCTGGCACCCATCACCTCTGGGGTCATGGCTGTGGGGAGCTGCCCTCGCTGGCTGCAAACCCCCCACCCAAGCATCCTAAGCCCCCCCCCTCAGTATGCCAAGGCCCCTGAGCATCCCTATCCCACGGGAGAGCAAAGCCTTGGGAAAGGCTGGGCACGCTGCGGCGGGGCGAGACACCCTCCAGTGCACTTTCTGCACAGAGGACATTCCTGTCCCCACCTCCACCCCCCGCCCCAGGTCTCACCTCAAAAAACAAGAAAGAAGCAGTGTGAGGGTTTTTTTTTTTCTCTCTTCCCTGGCCATAATTAAAAAGGACTCACCCTTCCGAGCCCTTTCTATCCCGGGAGGTCGAGAAGAAAGAGAGGGGAGGAAGGGGAAAACCGTGAAAGAAAAGAGACGAAGGGCTTGGGAAGGAGAAGAGAAGGCGGTGGAGGGGGGGGAAAGGGATGGGGAAAAATTAAAGCGGAGATTACACAAAGGGAACTCCTCTACCTTTGAAGCTTTGGCTAAATTGGGGAGGGGGCGGCGGGGGCAGGGAGGGTCCGGACCCAGTTGGCCCCTTTCTCAAAGCCCTCTCCTTTCAAGAATGTCTCGAATTCCTGCGGAAACAAGGAGCCGGGGTTGTGGGGCCGAAGGAAACGGGAGGGGAAAAAAAAAAAAATTACTCCGGCCGCTTGGCTAATTCCCGCCTGCCACACCTGGGCAGGCAGTGCCGGGCGCATTGTTCGCCCGTAATTGCTGGGTGTTGCATTTCTCTTCTGCTTTAAAGCTTCATTTAACTCAAACTGTTATAATTTTCTCCCTTCTGCCCCCCCCAGCCGTGCTCCCCCCCCTGCATTATGCTAGCGGGGCTTTGTAGGGGCTGGGTGAGCCCCAGTTAACGGATTACATCCTCCCCACAGTCCGGCTGCCACCTCCCAGGGTATTGTCAGAAGGGAAAGCAATTATAGGGAAGGTGGGACGGCACGGGCTGGGGGCACCGAGCTTGGGGCCTGGGGGGACAGCCCGACCAATGGCCACCATGGGGTGGGCGAGCCGGTGGCCCTGGGCTGGGGGAGCAGTGGGTACCACCCCGGGTACCACCCCAAGGGTGATGCCCTGTTCACCAGGATGCTGCAGACACCCCCAGAACACAGACCTGGGGGGCACAGACAGGGATGGGGACACAGGGACTTGCCTACAATGGTCACCTTCATCCTCCTGCCATCTCTCCCCGAGCATCGGGTGCTTGCACCCTGGGTTGGTGAGGACACCCTGTGCCAAGGTGGAGCTGGGTGGCCCCCCATTCCAACAGGCACGAAGCCAGTGGCAAAGCCTCAGCACGGGAACGAAAACTCCCCCAGGCCCCATCAGTCTAGACACTCGCTTTTATTTGCCTCGGGGTTTCCTCCTTTACACAAATAAACTCCAAAATCTAACCGTTTAGGCCTAAAACTGACTGGTAAAGGAAACAGCAGAACTCGTAAAAACACGCATATAACCAATCGAAAAATAAAAATAACCTAAAGGTGGTTTCTCTTTGGCCAGCAGAGCCTCACGGGCACCCACACGCGTCCCCACACTGCCAGCACCGTGGTGCCACCGGGAGAGGGCACAGACCTTCCTCTCCAATAAATAACGCAGAGACCCCATGGCTGCAGGGATACAAGTGCTGGCCCTGGGGTCTGCATGCCCGGGCACCCCCCGCCTCCCCTCCAGAGCTGCACAGACAGACCGACGGACAGACCGGCACCCCACACTCCCCATCACCTGGCTGCCTGTGGTGCCCCTGCCATCCCTCACAGGGACGGGCACAGCATCCCGCTGACCCCAGGGCTGGGGACAGGCTCTCCATCCCGCTCCGGAGGGGATATCCCACAGTCTCGTGGCCAGTCCCATCCATCTCTGGCACTGAGAGCCAGGTCTGTTGGGGACGGGAATGTGTCCGGGGGTCCTAGCCCTCGGTGGCATGGGGACAAGTCTCCGAGAGGCTGCCAAGGGGAGTGGGCAAAGGCACTGGGTGGTGAATGTGGGTACCATGGGATGCTCCAGGGATGAAGGGACCCTGGTGTGGGGCTATAAACACCAGTGACCGTGCCCAAAGAGTGTGCTCCCCAACCTATTTGTGGTGCCCAAGAGAAGTATAAAAATAGAGCATCTTTCAAAAAAGAAACGGGGAAGAAACAGTGCTGGAGGGTGCCAGGAGAAGGGGCAGAGTCTGGCGAGGCCAAAGGCCGTGAGGATGAGGAGGGCAGGGCCCGGCGGAGGGCCAGTCCAGTGGCTGCCGGGCGTTACGTGCGTGGGCGAGGGGCACGGGTGCGACGGGTCCGGCGGGTGGGGGAGGACGAGCCGACGAACTCGAACTGCTTCTGCCGCTCGGCGTTGTTGGGGAAGGGCAGCTGCCCGCGGTACAGGCGCTTGATGAAGTGGGCTTCTCGCTGGTTCTGGCGGCTGCGGGAGGCTTTGCGGGGCCGACCTTTGCGGGTAAAGGCCATGTACCAGCCCTCGTAGCGGGCGTTTTGGAAAGCCGTGTAGTTGTTCTCCAGCACAATCTCTGTGAAGATGCAGTCCTTGCTCTTGCCATTGGGCTGCGGGAGGAGGAGAGGGATACTTAGGACCCACAGGGATGGGGCTGGGGGCTTGCGGATGGGACCCAAGAGGTGCTGCCACCCCCCAACCCATCCCTGCCACATTCGCCGTGGCACCAACCCTGATGCACCAGGACCAGCTCCCCAAGGGCTTATCCTCACAGGAGCTGGGCTGAGCAGCACGGTGCAGATGGAAGAGAAGGGGGACTGATAGCTTCTACAGGGGCCAGGGAGAGCCCCCCATTGCATCAACACAGCCCCTATGACTGGGGACACGGGGACCAGCCTGGCCAAGCATCCCGGCTCCAGCTGCTCGTCGAGGTGCCCAGGCTGAGCTCTGGGGACCGGGAACACACGAAGGGTGAGCGTGGGGGGGCCTGGACTCACTTTCCCGATGAGCTTGCCCCGCTTGCTCATGCAGATGTACTTCTCACTCTCAGCCCCCTTGATGCGGACGCGGCTCCCGAAGGTGTCCGTCTCCACGATGAGCTTGGCTGCGAGGAAGGGAGCAAGGGGGAAGTGTCCCACAGGGGCTGTGGCACCCCCCCCATGAGCTACTGGTACCCAAACCACCCCCGTCCCATTCTTCCTGCCTCCATCTCACCCCCCAGCATCCCTCCCTGCCTTTTCTACCCATCACCGGTGGGGCTGGGAGGACGGCGAGCCCCCGCAGCCGGGGCAGAGCAGCCCTTGCCGGAGGATGCTCCCCAGCCATGATGCTAAAGGGCCTTTGTTAAAACCCAGCAGAGTCAAACCGGGTGTTTGATGAAGGCGCCGGGGAGAGCAACGGCCCCTTGCTTCCCCCCCCCCCGCCCCCCCAGCACATCCGCATTGTCGGCGATTCAATGGGTTCTCCAGGGCTAGACCGAGTCCAGCACCCGGCGGGTTAATTATCCTCGTCCTCATTGTTTCTCTACAACACAGCGGTGGCTGCAAAGGTTGGGAGCCGACACTGAAACCAATGACCCCGGCGGGTCCTGTGCTCCTGACAGCCTGTGCCTGAGCAAGCAGGGAGACCTGGAAAGGTGGTGAATCAGCCTCGCCGCTCACCCAGCTTTGAAAAGCCTTTCCCAAAGCTTTTAGATACTAGGGATGCCAGCCTGGCCTTTGTGGGGCTGCGATGCCCATCAGCGGGGCGTCAGGGCTGGAGCTCCCCAGCAAACCCTGTGGGGAAAGGTGATGTGTTCGGGTGGGCTCTGCCCCGGGTGGGCTGTCCGTGCTGCCCACCACGTATGGATATTTAAGAGGCTGATGCTGGGATCAGGCGATTCTCCTCCAGGAAAAGTTGTCTCACGCCGAGAAGAGATTAGAAAGCAAAAGCCCTAAATATAGGGCTTATAAATGCTGCATGGTACCAGAAAAATGCATGATTTTGGAAGTTTTGAGGTCAAGGCTGGCTGGTTGGGAGCCATGCTCTCACAGGAGTTACTTGGGGAATTTTGGGCTATAAAACCAGCCAGCTGGGGCAACTAAAACCTCCCCACACCCCCCATTCCCGCTGCAAAAATTCCTCTGGGAAGAGACATTTCCCTGACCTTTTCCAGCCCTTGCACGAGCACGTCCATCCCAGGCTGCAGATAAACCCCTCCATGGAGCCACCGGCCCCTTACCGAACTTGTTGCCATCCTCGGCGGTGGCGGTGATCCTTTTGCCGTTCACCTGGACGTGCTTGCCGCTGGTCCGGCTGTAGAGCTGGTACTCCCTGATCTGCCGTCGGCTCAGCTGGTCGGTCATGGCACCCTGGTCCCTCACGTACTGGTTAAAATTAGGAGACGGTTGATTCTCCCCCTTTGTTTACAAAGGGAAAAATAAAATCAATTTGTTTTGGACAGCCGACGGCAAGGGGATGGAGAGGGGAGCCCGGCGGGGTGTGAGGGCTGGGGTTGGCCCCCGGGGGACACGGAGATCCACCCGCTACCCCCCGTCTGCGGGCGAGGGAGAGCTCCCAGCCATCGCCAGCCAAGCTGGTTCCTTTTGAGCAGGGATGAAGGCACCGAGCAGATGCTTTGGACCTGAGAGCGATTGGCACAGCAGGCAGGGAGAGGCAGAGATGTTGCTTTGCATCCCGCAAGTGAGGAGGATGCAGGGAAGGATGCTCTCCTCCGGGCACAGCCGACTGGTCCCTCAGGAGTGCGGTCGAGCTGCTGCTCCCGGTCAGATGGATGCTCGGCAGCATCTTCTGCTTGGGCAGCACCTTTTGCCTCCAGGCAGGTGCTGAGGACAGGCTGGGATTCCAGGGCTGACCCACCAGGTCCCTCGTGGTGGGCAAGACCCACCTAAAGCCGGGCTGGGTGTCCCAGGCGCAGAGCCATCCCTTCCCAGTCCATCCTGAGCATGCACCGGCGCTGGGGCCGGAGGAATAAAACACCTCGCGGACCCAAAACAGCTCCACGGCTTATGCAGCACAAACACATGAAGGTTATTGTACGGTAAACAACAGCTAATTACTGCAGATGAGCTGGGGAGGGGGAGAATTAGTGCTGGTGGTCAGCCCCCGTCCCCACACCAGGCTCCAACCAGCACCTCTCAGCATGCATCTTAAAAGAAGACCTGGTTTAATCCTGGTGCAAGTGGGAAGCTGGGGCTCAGGGGCTGCGGGATGCTGACCCAAAAACCAGCTCCGAAAGGGCTGCGGGGAGGGGATGAGCTCGGGGGGCGATGGACACATCTCCTGCTGCTCCCCCGGGGAGCTCATCCCCTGGGAACACCTGGGGAGCATTTGGGGAGCTGGCTGCCCAGTTTGGGGTGCGCAGCATCGCCCCACTGAATGGGACCTGCCGTCCCGCGTCCCTCGGGATGCTGTAGCATCGCCTCGCCGGGAGTGAAGCCCAGCACGAGGGGACCAGGTCCTGTCCCTTCTTCTTGCGGGGTGGGGGGGAGCAGCAGGATGGTGAGGGGCACTGCCTGCCCCCCCTGTACCCCCCCAGTTCCCCACCACCTTTGTGTGCGACTGGGGACTCATTTCCTGCCAGGATCCACTTTAAAGCCTTTGGGGCTGGCCGAGGAGGTGGGCTGGGGGGGGGGGGGAGTGGCCCCTCTCCATCAAAGGCAGTTCCCTTCCCCTCTCATTTTCAAAGAAATAAAAGCATTTACCTTGGGAAAAAAAAAAAAAGAAAAAAGTCCCGAGCACGTATTAAGGCTGCTGGGGCCGGCAGCTACGGGGGTTTTGTTCGGGCTCTGGAGCAGAGGGTGCTGATATGGAACAGTGCATTTTAATAGTTGCTGCCTTTCTAAAGCTCACAAAAAGGGATGGTGCAGCCTGAGAGGTTTGGGGGGAGAGGGGAGGGGGGTGTCGAACCTCACACCACCCCGCTGCTGGGGCGACCAGAACCTGCTCTGCCCCGTTAACCCCCTCGGCAGCCGGCCTCGGCGTGAGCGAGGCCAGAGTCTGGCCCCGAGAGCTCAAGGCTGATGGACTTGGCACGTCTCTCCCCGAACAAGGCTGCAAGAAACGTATCGTCTGCCTCGGGAAGGGCTTCCCCGCTGACCTTGCCCGGGCCCAGCAGCCCCAGGCAGATGGGAGACTGGAGGAGACCGGGGAGGTTGTGCCTCCCCATCATAGATACCCCAGTACCAGCCCATTGCAGCCCCGAAGCCGGTGCTGATGGGCACACAACCCCGCAGGCACCTTCGCGGCATCTCTCCCCTGCCCGGAGCCGGGTACCGCTTGGGGTGGGCAGGCAGTGGCCCCCTCGGTCCCCGGGAAAGCCCCTCGCCAGAGCAAAAGACATGCCCAAAGCAAACGGTTAGCTTGGCGGATGGCAGAGCGGGTGCCTTCGCCCAGCCCGGCTCTGCAGCACAGCCAGACGTGCCGTGGGGTTAGTAAGACATATCCACGTACCTGGGTCTGACAGGAGAACATGAGGAGCTGGAAACATCTGCAGCGGGAGACAAAAGAGAAAAGGGGAGAAACAGGGTGTTTTGTTCGGGGTTAGTTGTTTTCTCTCTCCACCCCCCCTGCACACCCCACAAGGAATAGCCGTGTCTAACGGCACTAAGAATAAACTACTGATAAACCCGGGGTGCAAAGGATCGCAACGAGCGGCGCGCGGGGCTTACATGGAGAGGTTCTGCAGGCTGATGGGTTGCATGGCGCTCGTCGAAGGCCCCCACACACCAGCATGAAACGAAGGCACGGCGCGGGCTCTCTGCAAACCTGCCCTCCCTCACCGCCGGCACATCCCCGCCGGGGCAGGGAAAGCCGAGGAGCAGCCTGTCCCCTCCTTCCTCGGGTGATCCCCACGCTCGGGGCGGGCGAGGGAAAAACCGGGTGAAACCCAGGCTGTCGCCGCACCGGCGAGCCCACGTGCGATGCCAACGTCTCCGGAGCAGCAGCGACGACGGAGCATGGGGAAGGCAGCTGGGGTCGGGTCCTCTCCTCCTCCTCCTCTGGCCCTGGGGGCTGCACGTCCTAAACTTTGGGGGCATCCAGATCCATCCTGTCCCCCGCGTCCCCACCCCATCAGCCTCCCGTCCTTGGGTTAGTCCCCGGTTTGCATCTCCCTCCGGCAGCAGCTAGCGGGCAAAGCAGGGTCGCCCACCGTCAAGGGCAGCACCCGCAGCCCCCCGTTCCATCGAGCCGCCGGCACCCTCCCAGTCCTGCCCTGGTGATGGTGGGAGATGCACGAAGCAGCAGCCTTTAAAGGTGGGGAGAGCCCATGTAAAGAGGGGCTGGACCTCTCCCGGGAGGCAGTCGGCACTGAGGAGAGAAGGAGGATCGGACCTAGCAGGGGCCAGGGCAGGAGGAGGGGACGGGGGAGGCGTGGAGGTAGCGGGGGGAGGCTCAGCCGCTTGGGGTGTCCCCATCGCAGGGGGTGGCAAAGCCCCCCATCTCACCCCATGGAAGGGAAGATGCCAGGGCAGAGGAGATGGGGGGGGTGTGATGCTGTGGGGCATGGCGATGGGACCACGGATGGGAAAAGCCCCCGCTGCGGGGAGAGCTGTGTCAGGCCTCAGGGAGGGATGCGGTGGCACGGAGGATGCTTTTTGTCACCCTCCTTTCACCAAGGTGCCAGGCACAGCCCTGGTCCTTGCATCGCGCACAGAAAAGCACCGTAGCAGTTTTTAACCATCTGGTTTAATGCTGGGGGGGGGCTCTGGGGACCCAGTCACAGCCCCCCACACACCCACCAACAGCTCCCCTCTTTCTCCTGCCCGCTCCCAGCCCCACTGGGTATCACCTCCCCATCAGGAGAGGGAGGCTGTGCACCCCTCCACGCTCCATTTGCTCGGCCAGGGAGGTGCTAAGTGCCTTATAAATACCCCGGCAGGGAGCTGGGGTAATGCCTCAGGGGGGGTAAAACATCCTGGCAGATGGGATCAGGGGTTTAGGATAGAAACAGCTTGCCTCTATGCTTCTGCCTCAGTTTCCCCATCAGTGCAAGGGGGGGGCTATCAGGCCCCTCGGGAAAGGCATGATGGAGATCAGCAGGGTACCCACACACCCCCATCTGCAGGAGGGTGGGGGGCCTGATTCAGTGCTAATGACCCAAATTAGACCTCCCCTGATGCCTTCTCACCTCCTGGGCCAGGAATTCAGCCTGAAACACAGTTTGCAGCCCCCAGTGACCACAAGTGTGGGATCCCCCAGCTCAGGGGGTCCCCTTCCACCCCAGTACCCATGGGGACAAGCCCCCCCCTCTCCCCATCCCCAGGACTCAGCATCCTTCAGGGGCCACAGGGAATGATTGATGGCTGTAGAGCCATCATCACTCCTGGTGCATCCCATCCCGTCTCCCCCCTCCCCAGTTTGGGGCAGAGGGTCCTGGGGAGCTGTCAACGCACCAGTGGGGGGGCTGGCTTGTGCAAGCAGCCCCTGCAGGGCGAGGAAAGGCAAGGAAGGGACAGGGCTGCCTGTCAAAACCTTCTGCGTGTGGCCCTTGCAGGCAAGAGCATCTGGGGACCGTGCCCTGCAAGGGTAGCCCCTATCCATCCACCCACCCCCCCAATCCCCAGCACGGCAGCTCCCCCAGCCTCCCCCTGGCAGCCCAAATGGGGCACCCTGCTCCCCACAGCTGGGGACTGACCTGGCCCCAGAGCCCCCCCCCCCCACCCCCGGCACCCCCCCCCCCCCCCCCCCAACCCCC
>NW_010972598.1:12205086-12207467 GCF_000737465.1 Haliaeetus leucocephalus | reverse complement strand
AGCCTTGGCATCCCCCCCCACACACACACAATCCCCAGAGGCTCAGCCCTCCTGCCCCACACCTGGAGCAGACTAAAGCCTGCCTTTGTGGTGGGCTCAGCTCCCCTCTCGGAGCCAATCTGAGACACAGCAGTCCCCCCGCACGCTCCCGAGGGGCACCGGACCCTCCACAAATACCTGCTGCCTCCAGACCAAGGCCAGGTCAATGGGTTATAATCATCTCCCTGCTGCTCGGTAATCCCCCTTTGTCTCCTATTCACAAGCAACACTTGTTACCCTGCACAGGACAGGGGGTAGGGGGGCTGCTGCCGGCCCCCCCAGCCCAAAGGGAAGGATGCTGTCAAGGCAGGCAACACGCCAGAGCCAGGGCAGCGGGCATAGGGCTCCTCACAGCCCTGGGGGGAGGCAGGAATAGCCCCTGGTCAGGATGGAGGATGCTCCCACAGCCCCCCCCCTCCTCCATCCCCAGCATAGAGAGCCAGGAGTGCAAAACACCCTTTATTGGGGAAGGACACCACCAAACCAGCAGCTTTCCAGGCTCTTCTACACCTAGAAGGGAAGGAAAAAGGGTCTTACAACACAGGCATCGCCAGCTGACCCTGTTTTGGGTCTGTCCCAGCCTCACACAGCCATGAGATGGGGGGGGGACACGCACAGGTCCCTCCCTCACACCCAGCCACCCCATCCCACTGCCCCATACCTGGCTGGGTTCTGCCACAGCTCCTGCTACTTCTTCGCTGCTGCCTCCCTGCCCCGGTCAACTCCTCGTCCCTGCAGGGATGGGACCGTGGCTGAGTACCGGGGGAGCTCCGGACTTGAGGAGCCCCCAGCCCCAGGCACAGCTGGTCAGGACAGCCTGGCCCTGTGTTTTCCCCCCATTTTTTGAGTTCAGCAGCCGATTAGCATCGCACATCGGCCCCTTGCTCTCCCCAGGAGCTCCCAAGTCCTAGTCAATGAGTGTTAACCCACGTGCCTGGCTGGGATGGGGTAAGCAGGAGATGCAGAGGGACACCCCGGCTGGATCCTACCTTGCTGGGAAGGGGATCCTTAGGGGAGACGTTTTTCCTGCTTGGGAGAAAAAGGGGAGGGCTGGGATTAGGGCTGCGGGGTCCCAGCAGTGTGGGGGGATCCCCTGCTCCATAGTAGGGCTGGTGGATACTTTTCCCCTCCATCATACTCACAGCTCATCCTCCTTCTCCAGCCTCCTCTTCTAGGGGAGAGAGAGGAAGATGTAGACAGCAGGCAGGATGGGGACTACACTACAGAGACTGTGACTTTTCCTCCCTTCCCAAGGGATGAAGATTAGGGCTCACCCCCTTCACAGAGGGGTTTGGGGCTGGGGTTCAGTGGGAGCACAGAGCAGCCCATCCCTGGGGATCAGGGCATGGGAAGCTCCCAGCAGAGGAGGCCGCACCCCCCCACCATAGCATGGGGACCCCTCCGCACACCACATCCCCAGCCAAGGGGGTGCTTACCTTGGCAGCATTGCCCTTCTTGTCATCTTGGCCCTTGGGGGGCTTCTTGGGGGACTCCTCTGCTGGTTCCTCTTCCTCAGCATCCTCCTCTTCCTCCTCCTCATCCCAGGACAGGTTGGACATCACTGTGGGAGCAGCTGGCTGAGCCCCCGCTCCCAAGAAGGGGGCAGGGGGCGGTGGTACCCCAATACTTACTGGAGACGTGCTGCCCGCTGATGTAGACGGGGCCGGAGCCGGCTCTCAGGTGGAAGGTGACTGGAGGTGTCAGCTCCACTCCCATCAGGGTGGCCTGGAAGAGAGGAGAGTGGTAGCACCCACCGGTAGCAGCCCCCCTCCCCGGGGCAGCCCCCACCCCTGGGCACTCACCATGGGCAGCACAGAAGGCTTCAGCGTGGCCAAGGGTACCGGGGAGCGGGCACCTCCCTCAGCCAGCACGATCTCCACCACGTGGAACTCATCCCGTGCCATCTCTCCCAGGCAGATCTTTGGGGAACAAGAAGAACACCCCCCCCCCCCCCCCCGCGACCCCCGGAGCATCCAGGCATCCCTTGCCCGGGACCCCCGGGGTGTTTTGGGGGGGACACAGGGCCCACCTACCGTCCGCAGGGCCAGCTGCTGCTCACACTGCCATTCCTCCGGTACCTGGAAGGTGTAGGAGTCCCGCTCGCTGCTCAACTCACACCCTGCAGGCAAACTGGTGTCAGAGTGGGGCTGCTCAAGGTTGAAGGCACAGGGGAGGGGGAGCAGCCCAGTGCAGCCCCCAGCCCCACCAGGATGCTGCTGGGGTGCCCCAGTGCTTACCCCAGATCATGGACACAGGCTTCTCAGATTTGCTGTCGATGCTCTCCATAAGGGATACGGCTCCAGGATCCCTCAGCCTGGGGGAAGCACACAGCACTGCTCTGC
>NW_010972598.1:12204800-12205076 GCF_000737465.1 Haliaeetus leucocephalus | reverse complement strand
TGCCCCGCCGGGCACCCACCAGCTCCGCGGTGCCGAGGTGGAGCGCTGGGGTCCTGCCGTGTGCCGTTCGGTGTGCCACGGGCCACTGTGCCCTGCCGTGGGCCACCTTGGTGTGCCACGGGGCACCCTGCCCTTCCGTGTGCCACCTTGCCCTGCAACCTCTACCATGGGCCACCTTGGCGTGCCACTGGCCACCTTGCCCTGCTGTGTGCCATCTTGGATTGACACTGGTCACTTTGGCCTTCTGTGTGCCACCTTGCCCCACAACCTCTGCCA
>NW_010972598.1:12154010-12204668 GCF_000737465.1 Haliaeetus leucocephalus | reverse complement strand
GGGAGGGGGGGGGTCACGGTTAATTCTTTAGTATTTTGGTGTAGCTCATCTCCTCCGTGGACCCCAAGTTTCTGAACCTCACTAAAGTCGACGACCAGATCTACAGCGAGTTCAGGAAAAACTTCAAGGATCTTAAAATTGACGTGCTCGACCCCGAAGAGCTCAAATCGGAGTCTGCCAAGGAGGTCGGTGGGGAGCAAGGGGGGACACACACACAACCATTCCCCCTCTCCCGGGGCTCCAGGGATACCCGTGCTTTTTTCTCCCCAGAAATGGCGCCCGTTCTGCCTGCGGTTCGAGGGGGTGGTGGAGGACTTCAACTACGGCACCCTGCTCCGCCTGGACTGCCGCAAAGACTACACCGAGGAGAACACCATCTTCGGTGAGCAAGGGCTGGCACGGCACGGCTGGGCTTGGAAAGCCACGGCGCAGGCTGGAGCCAGTGCCTTTCCAGCTAGAAAAGGGGTACACGAGGCTACAGGAAGGCTGAACCCATGGATCTGCTCTTTTAAGTTTTTCCTCTCCCCTCTTTTAGCTACCAGAATCCAGTTTTTTGCCATCGAAATCGCTCGGAACAGAGAGGGCTGTAACAGCGTCGTCTACAGCAGTGCCAGGGAGCCAGCGGCTGCCGTGGCAAAAGAAGCGGTGTCGGGGTGAGGATGGGATGAGCTCACCCTGCACCGAGCTGAGGAGGGGGCAGAAAGGCCCCTACCCTGCTGCTGGTCCCTGCCTGGGCAGGGGGGAGAAGCAGGGCTGTACCTGCCTTCCCTGCTCCTCTAAGTTCAGACTCCATTTGCAGACTGTAAATAAATGCTTAAAAAAAAAAATAAAATTTCCTTGTGCTGCAGGTGGTCAAAGGGTTGTTCCCTAGATCGGACCAAAACCGCTAAGGAAGTTATTGCTGAATCCACTGATTTTGGCTAGACCTTTGCCTGCACCACTTGAGGCCCCCCATGCCAGAGTACGATCCACCCACACAAATACAATTTTTTAACCTGCTTTGTGTGGAAAACTTGTCCCGCAGGAGGCAGGGGCCAGCTCCTGCCTCCGGGGTGTGCAGAGGAGAGCTTGGGGCGCAGGCGATGCCCAGGCAGACACAGCTCAGTAGAAACCATTGAAGTTTTATTTGCAGTCACAATGCTTACACTGTATGCAGCAAACACCCTTACAAGTCAACCAGCAATCTGCTCACGCGAAAAAGGACCCAACACACAATCGCCAGAGGAAAGAAAACAAAAAAAAAAGGGGGGGGCGGAGGAATAAAATAAAATAAAATAAAGAGTAGGTGGTGTCTGGGAAGAGAAACTGAAGGCCTAAGGACTGAGTGTCTGTGGGTAGAGCTGAGCAAGAGGATGCACACGACTAGCAGCAACAATAGTGGAAAAAGTACAAGGCAAATGGGTTCCCTCCCCCATCAGCTTTCCTCTGTAAGTCAATTTTAATATCCAAAACATTTATTATGGTGACTTAGAAAAAAATGGAATCATTTTAAAGGGGGCGTTAAATACTTCATGCTAGGCAAACCTTGTTATTAAGAACCCTCCGAGGCAGCAGGTTGGCTGCAGCAGCCCCGCGCTGCCGGCTCGGTCCGAGCACAGGCGTGTGCTGCTGTAGAGGCCGGCCATGCTCGCTGCTGCGAGCTCTCGAGAGCGCAGCAAGCTCGCCAGCACCACGCGTGCTACCTGCTCGACTGAGATGGGGAGGGGGGAAAGAAAAGAAAAAATAACAAAGGAGAAGGCAGAGTGAGGAGATTGGCGCTGGGCAGGCACCCAGCACAGCGTCGGTCCGGAGGGAGGAAGGCGAGGGCCCTGCAAGAAGCGGGTTGACGAGGGGACAGCGCCTACTGCTACACCGGGGGATAGGAGAGACACCCACGAGCAAGCACGAATGAAAGATCACGCGGCATGGCTTAGAGTTCCTAATAACAAGGGCAAGACGGTAACAGGAAGTTGTGATTTCAAGGGGCTTAATAAGAAAAAATATACATTTGGAATTTTACAATGCCTTTTTTTTGTCATCATTTTTTTTTTTTTTTTTTTTGTTTTTTTTTTTTTTTTTTTTTTTTTGCTTCTCTCTACACTTGTCACTAAATATATCTCTGCACTTTCACACACCCACCCCTCGCCCAGTAAAGCTTCAGGCCTGCAGGACACGCTTTCCTCACTCGCATACACAACCCTCACGCCAGCACCGGTGCACCAGGACTCTGTAAAAATTTCAATCACACTTTTTTTTTTTTTAAACTGAGTCAATATAAACCTTGTTCAAAATGTTATGAAAAAATGTACATGTTTATACAAGGCAGGCTGCAGCAGAGCGCTGGCGTTCCACGCAGACATTCGGGTAGGGAGATGCTGGATTCTTGCACCTGGCTTATGCCCTTCCACCCCCTCCCACGGAAACAGAAGCACCCTGCCCCGGTGAGCTCAACAACCCCTCCTGTTCCCTCCTCCCTCGGGACGTGGAGTACGGCCCAAAGCGAGCGTCGCAATCCAGCCCTGGGGAAGAGCAGGGATTAGAAACGCCCTCTTTTCTTTCCATCGGAAACGGTAACCCCTCTGGGCCAGGCCAAAGAGATGCTGCTCTGTACAGGCGGAGTTGGGAGACGTCAGCTCATCATGTCGTTGCTGTTCACACCGTAGGTGGAGTTCTTCATGGAGTCGTTCACCTCTCGCCTGAACGCTGACAGGTTTTGTGTAAACCTAAGGAAAAGGCAGAGGAGTGTGTTAGAGCGGGAGGTTGCCCATTCCTCCTGTTTTGATGACCACAGACTCTCTAGGCTGTGACTCTGCATTAAGCTATGGGCTCAGCACACCTCAGGACGGGCGCGGGTCTTTGGCCCACACTGACCTGTCCCTGTTCTTGGTTAGGAGGTTGCGTTCGATGCCTTCCATGAGGTTCTCAAAGCAGAGGTGCATTGCCTGCTGTTTCTCTGGAGGCTGGCTGTTCACTATACTGTTCCTCAAGTCAGAGAAATACTGGGGAGGACAAGAGAAGGATAGGTTAATTTTCAGATGAATAGCCACCTTGGCTTTGAGACAAGGCATGCACAACAGGCTCTCAGGAAGAGGGAGGAAACGCGTTACGGTTTTTCAGGTGACGGTGACTTCTAGTGCCCTTCTGAATGAAAGTTAATAGGATTCCTGAGTGCCAAGGGTGCGGCAGGGGAGGGCTGGACACCCTTCCCTCGACATACGATCTCTCCAAATCCCGACTTCCCAACCACCTGCTCTGACACTGTTCTGCTCCCTTCAGCCGGAAGGCTCCCACATCACTCAAGCCCAGACAGCTCCTCCAGCTGCGACGGGAGGATGGGACATTTACCTTTTCATTGAGCAGTATCAAGCCAAGCAGAGGCCGCGACATTGACCACTGGTTCCTGCAGTCCTCAAAGATGATGATATTCAGCACTGTCGACAGCATCTGGAAGAGGGAAAGGGAGGTTTAAAACCAGCCCTTCCGTCCCAGCTCTCTCCTCACCACAGCACCGTGCGGGCTCAGAACCAACGATTCACCTTTGACGCTTCCAGTGTTGGAGCTCTCAGCACCATGGGACAAGAGGAGGACCTGCAGCCCCCATGAACTGGTGGAGAACTTCACTGAAGGCAAATGGAGGAGGTGCTGAAAGCTGTTAGAATTTTTACTCCTGACACACTCCATCCTGCCCCAAGGCAGCCAGGGGAAAGATTGTCTCATCTTCACTTAAACAGGGTAATAGTAAGTGCTTAAATGCAGAGAGCACATGCTGTGGTGCCCTGGGAGCTTCCTCTAGTCCACACTAAGGGTGTCTGCATTCCCTTCCAAAGCCTCCTCAGGCTCAAGCCAGTATCTAACCTAGCTGGTATGGAAGATGCAGTTTCTCCTTTTTATTGTCAGAAAACACAGCTTCTAGCCCCCAAAAAGCCTGCTTTTCTTTGCATTTCATCTACCAGCAAGGGTGGAACAATATTCTCTCCTTTCATGTGGGAGTCACGCTGACACTTTGACAAGTACCACCGAGCGAGGTTGGATAACACTGTCAGAAATGCACCGAGCACTGCTGTTCAAAGCAGCACGGCCAGGCAAGAGGCATATAAAATGTTTTGCTGTAAGGTACGGATATCCAGATCCCAACGCAGGGCCCTCTGGAGCACCAAAACCTCTGTGAGCAGAATCATCTGTCATTTAATGACACAGAGGTACCTCAACTACATGGTACGTGTAGGTATACGCTGAACTAAGCCTGATCTAAGTCAGGAAAATGTCTCGGCTCACTATTGATCCTCTGCCACTGCACATGCTCCTGACCCAGAGAGAAGACAAATCCCAGCAAGCTCTGTGTCTATCAGAGGTGTTGCGGGTGGAGGCAGGAGACAGATGGCAGATGTGCTACCAGCATGTAAAGCTCAAATATCAAATTCACCCTGCAGAGGCCATTCTGAAGGCAGCCATGAATGGTGCCAAGGCAGCACGTGCTCCAACAGGCCGTGAACCCAACGTTCATGTGGTCCCCAACGCAAGCGCCACAGCAGAGAGATTGTTCCCTTATGCTGAAGTCTAGGCAGTTAAGCATGGGGACCCCACGGGGCCCACTCTGCTATGAGTGCAGATGTACCACTTTATTGTTCCAGGCATTTAAACAAACCCTGATTTTTTTTTAAAGCAGCAGCAGAGCACACACTCTCTGGTTGAAGGTATGTTTCCTGGCTTCATTTCTATGAACTGCCAGCACCACTCATAACTGTATTTCTCTTTAAAAAAAACAAAAGACAAAAGCTCATTTTTGGCTACTTTCATATCTAAAATGCTAAAATGGTGTTCCTTGCACAGGGAGAACCATGGCCCTGAAGCATGGCTTTGAATCAGACCTACCATATGATGAATGTGTAAGAGAAATGCAATACTAGCAAAAACCCCTTTTTGCTCCGGAAAAGCCTGGGGCTCTAGAGCAGGGAGCACGCAGCCCCCATATTACATCATGCTACAAAAATTCAGGGCTTATCAGGAAGTTTACCATGCCATGCCACAACAAGGCCCTACGCCTTCGGTCTTTACCTGCTGAATCATCTCTGGGTGCTGCTGCATAATGTGCAGGAACCGGTCGCTCTCCTGGGTCAGAGGTGTGGTCCTCTTCTTGGTGCTGCGAGACAGTTGCTTGAAGAGATAGGTGACAATGTGGTCCAAACAGGAGCAGCAGCCTGTGCAAACCATGGTGTCTGCAACAATAGGAAAGGGGGAGATATTGGGGCACTGCCAGCATTTCCCTTGCTCAGGTGCACTTGGGCAGGCTCCCAGGGGAACACCACCATTTATCTGGGTCCTTTTACAGACTTTGCAATCAAGAACCACCCAACCCTAAAGAGGTCAGCAACTTCCTCACTGACATATTCGCTATCTCTAATGCTCCAACTTTAACCGAGGTGAAACTCCTCCACCCATTCACAAGGTCTTAACTCATCTGTTACCCTGAAATACAAAGCAATCAAAATCTTTCCCCACTTCCAAATCAAAGCCCTAAGAGCACAACAAAGAGCAGTAGTAGTTACCTAGTGCAGTGAGGCCTTCTGAAATGGAAGAGAGAATATACATGATTACATGAGGCTCCAGACTGGCTATAAAGTTCATGTGGTCCTGGGTAAGAACTTCCAGCAAGGAATAGTATGACTGGCTGAGCTTGGGATAATCCTGCAGAGAAAGGAAGAGAGAAAGACTTTTAAGGCCTCATGGTTAGCCTGTGACCATCAGTTAAGGCTTTCTGCTAGACCCAACCCATTCATTAATCACCTGAAAACTGCTTACTGAATCTCCTGGAAAGAGAACAAACCAACCTCTCTCACAGCATAACTTATGGGCCAACATATTTTCCACCCTTCTCCCCCACCAAAAGCCTTCCAAACAGACTCTAGCAACAATGGCCCAGCAGGTTCCCAACACTGTTATATCGGAACATCTTTCCCCACTGCTTCTCTCTTTTCTAAATGGGGAGTGTTAGCTGACTGATGCCAGTGCTGGAGATGCAGAGATAGAACTGTCTCTCCAGGTGTCCGTGTAGAGTGCCAGATCACATAAAAATCAACACGCGCAGTGCTGGGCTCAGCAGCCTGCACTGCAGTCAGTGCCATGGACCCCTCAGCAGCCTCCAGATTGGCGGGGGACTCTCCTGGGAGTCCTGCAAAGTGGCCCCATCTCAAGAGCTGCAATTGAGCTGCATGTCTCAAGAGCAATGGTTTGGCCACCGGTATATTAAATCAAGAACATGCTGAATGCAATCACAGAGATGGCAACAACAACTTTCAGATCCTGCTACGGTAATAAGACAGGTAAGCCTTGGGAGGAATATATGCTGCCCTCTCTCCTTGATATTTTGCCAAGTATGACTGTACTGATAGGGTCTCAAAGCTCTGCCGCAAAATGGATTTCTGTACACAAGGTCTGGATAGGAGCCAGACTCCGTAGGTGGATGTCTTCAGCAAGCAGGTTGCACTGTAATTGCTGATGCATCGAGATCTCTGCCCACAGGCGATACAGGGAAGAACAATCCTTCACTCGCAGGAAGTGTTTTTCAGATAGAGAAGGAATAATTTTGGTAATTGCTCTGCTGAGACTTGGAGCATACCCCACTGGAGAGCTGAGCAGCGGGGCTGCCCAGCGGGACCTTAGGTGGTGGGCTTACAGCCTTCACGCAGGACCTGCCACTGCACATTCCAGGAGCTGTAATTTCCTGCTGGCCTGTGCCTATAGCTGGGGTTCCAGGAAGTGGCACAAGTTCACTCGTCTCTCTGATTAAAGTATTCCTTTACTGTATAATCTTCCAACCCTGTCTTCCCTAGCCATGTGTTTACACTGCTAATCACAGGTGTCAGCTTACCAGAAGGTCGCTGTGAGGGATGGAAAGCAGAAGCTTGATAAAAGTTTGCAAGGCATTGTCCAGTGCATCATCCCCATACAGACGGAAGACCCCAAAGTTGACGTAGCTCCCACTCAGTGCAGCCTTCAGCATGGAGAAACAGATGGAAATCCCCTTGAGCTTCAAGGCATAGACTTGATCCTTTGGAACCTCCCCAAGTGTTAGGATACGATTTCCTGCATGAGCACAGAAGCGGACTCAGTGTTTCAGCAACCACATACAAACCCCTTCTCCCCCAGGGTGCAGGAAAAACAAAAGTAGAGCCATAAAGAGTGACTGAGAAGTCAGCCACGAGCACCAAAGACTTATTCCCCAGCCAAAGGTTAAGGAACCTGTTACAAGTTAGAAGTGTGGCTCTACTAGGAACCATGAGAACACAACTGCGTGTAATTTTGCTGTGGAAACAGGACAGCATAAGGACAGGATTGCTCTCCACTTGCTTCACAGGTTCACCTGTGTCACCTTGCACACAAGGGGCTCAGCTGGGCTCCTGCTCGTTGCTGTCATTTTCTTCCTTATTTGCATGGCAAACACCCTGCCCCTTCTGCTTGCCTGCCCACCCAGCACTTCAAGCAGAAGCATCTCTCCATATCTAAGCATGCATTCAGCAAGCGATTTGGCACTACTTCCCAGCCTGGGCTCGCTCCCTGAGCTGGCAAGTGCCCCAGCCCTCGCTCCTCAAGCAAGCGGAGGAGTCAGGGGCAGACCAAGGCTGCCTGGATCCCACCTGCTGGACACTCACCATATGTAGTTATCATTTTACTCGTTTCTCGGAAGAGCAGGATGCCATTCGGTGAAGACACATCAAACTGCAGCCGTTGGGATCTAATGGAAAGACAGGGAATAAATTGGAGCTCAGACGTACCTGGGAGTAAAACCAAAGCTAACACTCCAGCACCTCCATGCACTGCTGTCTACTGGGGCACCCTGCTCCCAGGGCTGCTCCCCAGAGTTCAACAAAATGCCCTGGTCTGGTAGAAAATACTGCTGTTCATTACCAAAGCCAGACAGGACACAGCCACTTAGGGACAGACAAGCTCTGCTGTCGCAGAAGAAAGGGCCTGTATTTCACAGACGTTAGGAATATTACAAGATCGAGGCTGGAAATCCTGTCTTGGCAATAGTCACTAGGCTACTGTACACAAACACAGTGAACATCTTGGAAGCAGCATTGTAGGGCTGCCTGACTAGTTCCTATTCATAACACGACCAAGAATTCAGAGCTTGGCATGTCTTCCCCTACAGTGAATAGATCTTACAATTGAAGCAAAGCGAGTTGTCCAGTTCACCTCTGAAATAAATGAATGGATTTATTCCAGTAAGGGTTGTCAGACTGCAAAGATGCCGCTCGGATGTAGCAAACAGTCCGACAGTACAGAAAGTCAACTCTCAAATGACTGTGTCTGAACCTTGTGTCCCTTCCACTCGGCTGTAACAATGGACCCTTCCTATAGGGTTGTGTTCAGCTGGCTGTAAGCCAGAGCAACATCTTGGCAACCTTTCACTGCCAGATTAGACAGCATATGAATTATCTGAACAGTGTCAGAGGTACCTCTCTGCTGGCAAAAAGAGCTGATGCTCTAAAGCAAAAGTGGTCATCTGGCTGCCAGACAGAACAATGCTCATTTTAAACACAGGTTTTAAATATTAACCTGAGTTGCCTGCCTCCATCTTATAGCGCTGTCCTTGGAAGCAGACGCTGAAGAAATTCAGTGCTTATTGATCGTGTCTCTTGGTCTGAGTCATGACACGACTGATATCTGAACCGTTAGATTTTCTTCCCTACTGAAAGAATGCCAGTTTCCCCCTTGTCCCCTTGGCAGCCTTTGCAGCATAAATAGACCAAAGTAGAGAAAATGCAACTGGGCACCAACACCCACACAAAGGCTGAAGCAGCAGACAGACACAAATCCCTGCCAGCCTTCAGATGCTGGAGGTTCATACCTATTATGTACCAACTCAGCCATCAGTTTGAGGACAGGTGTAGTGCAGGCTGGGTCATGGTACCAGAGTTCAATTGCCCGCTGTAGGATTGGCATGTAGGAAGGGTAGCTGCAAGGTGAAAGCTAAGGAACTTTGTTACTTTGCATGAAGAAAAAAGGTCACAACTTCTACAAAAGGCTTATTTTGTGTACTGCACCCAAGCCTTGCAAAGCAACTTACTTAACATGGTTAAACAGAGATGCTGCTTGCTGGCATCTGCTTTATCACAGGGAAAAAAAAATAAAAAATTAAAGTCTATTGAAGGAGTTGCATCCACACTTCTTATACTAGGACAAACCAGAAACAAAAAGGTTTTCAATGAAAGGGAAGACAGATACAAAGATCTGTCACTGCAACAGACAGCTGACCTTCACCAGCCAAAGAGAAATCTGGAGCCTAGATACTGTGCTCTTTGAGCAGCTATGCTCTCACCAAGAGGACAAAGATACCAACTGCTGTTGGCTTTAGTGACCAAGAGGAAAGCTTTTGTTGCTGCTCAGATGCAAGCATCCCATTAAAGGCCTTTGTGCTTTACAGGTCAAATCTCTTTAGGTCCAATCGGAAAAACCCCAACAGTTCAGCTTTGAGCAGATTTCTAGGTTGACTTGGTTGCAGACAGACCAAGTCAAATCTATTTCAGGGCTTAGAGACAGGACACCGAGTACTACAAAAGTGAAGAGAAACCCCCATCATGATTTAGCAGGGAAAATAGGGCATTTGGTCGCAGTCAGCCAGAGTTCTCCCCTCTGACACACAGGATGACTCAAGTTTTAGGGCAATAGAAGGATACATCCACTCAAACAGCATCATGAAGCTGGTCTTGGCATTGAAGGCAAAGGCTATTCCCCTCAAGTCTCTCACCAAACCAACCAAAGTTCTCTGTATTGCAAAAGAAAAGATATGTTAAAACATAACACACGTATGGATCTCTCCCTTCCTGGCTCCACCAGCCCAGAGCCACTTCCCTTCCTCCCATTCTAACTGCAACACAGCCTTTCTGTGCTGGATGCCAATCCCAGGTTAGGCAGTTCATCCTCTTCAGTGCCAGAAGCCCTCTTTAATTTGAGCCAGTGCAGTGACAGTACTAGGGTATTTCATTCCCAACAGAAGGAAAGCTAGCAGATGAGGCTCACATGAACTACACCTAGACCCCAAGGAATGCAAGGCACACCGCTGCTTCCCCATATACTGAAAGAAAAGCACCTATCCCTCCAGCTTCTACTTGTCTCGTTCAGAAGGCAGAATGGCTCTCAGTCTGCGGGAGTTACTTGTTCTGTCCTGTCTGTCTGAACTGAAAATATCAAAGCCCCTAAGGGAAAGACTAGGGACAGCATGGATAACAGGGAAGGTCCTGCTCAACTTACTTTTGCCTCTTGTTCATTAAAAGTGTTTGTGCTGAACATCTGTGCCACAGTCTCAAAGGCAGCTGTGAGGGGAAGCATGAACTGCTCATACTGATCTTCATCTTCCCCTGAAAGAAAAAGAGAAATCAGGAGGAAATAGACTGCACATCCCTGCGCCCTGCAGTACTGCCTGTGCTAAACATTCAGACATTGCTCGCTGATGGAGCTAGAGGCAGAGAGACTACAGGTTTCTAGACAGGTCATCTATCGCTGCCAATATCTAACTTAGAGAAAAGGCTTAGAACAAACTCTGCCACCTCAGGAAAACAACTGGAATATTATGAAGGAAAAATTTAGCCCCAGCCTTGGTGGTGTGTACCTCTGGACTACCTGTACCTAGCAACATGGCATCAAAACGACTCTTGAGCTTCTTTCCCCTCCTTTTTCTTATCCCATTTGGCTTCTCCCATTCCAGCATCTTTTCCTGCAGGAGCCTACAGCTCCCCAAATAGCAAGACCTAGCCTACTGCAGAGCCCAGCATCCAAACCACAGTGTCACTGTTTCGCTCTGGTTCTCAAGAAAAGCCCCGAGTACCTAAATCCACCATGAGAAGACGCCCAAGTGCAGTGTAGAACGTAGTCCGACATCTCATGTCAGTCAGGTTGGACTGATTGTTAATGCCCAGGAAGGAAAAGTGCTCACTCTGCAAAGGGAAGAGAAGAGATGGGTTGAAGGGGAACCACCACCTTGAACAGGCTCCTGTATCAGGGGCTGAGGATCCCTCACCCCCCTGTCTAATTCTCAGCCTGCGCAAGGATGAGCAGCAGCGAGCTGCACGATTATCTTGCTAACTGCTTCACATCTGCCAGCCATCTCAGAGAACAGGCCACCAGAGGGCAACAGGCACCGTGCCTGCACGCCCCGAAGCAGTGTCCTATCTGCTGCCAAAGATACCAGAGCTATCATCTTTCATCCTGGAATTCCCCAGGACCAGAAGAACAAGGAAGTCTTGCTTTGCCACCACAGCCCAGAAGCAATCTGCCCCCCTTACTCATGGGGACCCTTTAGGCATTAAGGTTGCTGAAAACCAGCCCTCTGCAGACAGATCCCCAGTTACTCTGCCCACATTCTCCATAGAAACAGCAGCCCAGACAATGCAGCTTCTGGGCCAAACACCGGATGTGGGACTGCTTGCAAAATATCCCCTAGCTAGTAGGAATACAGTGCCTCCCTCGTTCAACCAGTCCATGCAAAACTTCTGGATGCGGTACTGGGAGTCCTATCACTCCTGCATTGGAGCATCAGATGACCACACACTCCCAGAGGCAAGTCAGGAATCTGATACTTTGCTGGCTTCTAGCTGCTTGTTCTAACATTTTTGATTTCAAGTCAGCATCCCAGATCTGCACAGGGAGTACCATACTGGTAGCAACCAAGAAACAAGGCTGCTATCCTGACCGCTGCAAGTGATGGCACTTCTTCCAAATCAGCACTTCTAGAATGAAAGCTGGCACACTGAAATGCTGTTATATTTTGCATTAAATTGCACAAACAGCGCTCACTGCTGCCTGCCTGCATGTGCAGCAGTATTAGCTGTCTCCTGCATTTCACTCTGGAGATGGCTGTCTTTCAGTGGAGAGTAAAGACACCCCCACATTAACCCCTTGGGTATGAAAGGTACCACATAACTACAGCCCCTCAAAATTGAAGGGCAGGCTTTGAACAAAGAGAGACTGAACACAGATCACATCTTCTAGAGGCTCATTGAATATGACGGAAGCATCTGGGAGACAGGTAAACTTCAAAAGTATGTCCAGGTGTTAAAATCAGGGGATTACCTCAGATGCACAAAGGCAGATGGAGGAGTTTGCTGTGAGACAAGAAGCAGAAGGTGAAGGACTTACCGTGTGATTGTTCAGCATGAACTGTACGGCGCTCAGTTTCACCAGCTTTCTAACACTACTGTATGTAAAGGGGGTGTTAAGGAAGCAGCAGAGTCAGCAGAAAACTTCTTGCCATGCTTGCAAAGCACTTTCCAGGGCAAAACTGGAAGAGGACTTACGTCTATATTATTCAATATGTTCTAGCCTCTCTTCCTCTTATTTCAAGAGCAATCAAGTTGCATAAGTCTCTACTGTAGAGACCTGCAGTGACCGTTTTTATTTACTCTGTCAGGAAGGACAAGTAGAAGACCATACGACAGACTGTGACTGTAAACAAGTTAACTGTGGACGGTAAGCTACAAAGCAATTATGATCCAAAATAATACCCCCTTCTCCTACAATATTATAGCCATCTACTGCAATTCAACAGCTAGATAAGACATTGACCAAGCACTTGCACTCTGCTCTTCTCACTACCCAGAAGATGAAGTGGTTCAGGAATCTGTTACACGCAGAGTACTCCTGTTCCAGCCGAGCATCTGGATCACTCTTCCCCCATCCTGAGGTTTAAGTGTCTTGTGCACCCAACAGCTCTTCTGAAAAGGATATCCAATGGAGAGGTCATTGAGCAGCTGCAGTGTCTTGGAGGTGATAGGCTCGCATCGACCCCAGTACTTCAAGTTGGTGATGCTAGGGAAGAGGATAACAAGGACAGATCAGAGGGGCTTGCTCAGCTTCCCCTTTGCTGTGCGGTGGATTCTTCCAGTTCAGAAGTCACCCAACATCATCAGCTCCACCCTCCACCGAAACCACAGACATCACAAGCCACAAAATATTGGTATAAAATTACTGTACTTACATTTGGTTGACTAGAAAATTATCCTTCAGATAATCTTCACTACTTGGGTCCCAAGCTACACTGGCCCATACCCAGGCCCTTGGAATTCTGTGGCACTCCAGGGCTGGTTTCTGCAGCAAGGGTAAGAGAATTCTGCGGCAGTGACTACATGCAGACGTATGCAATTCTGCACCTGCACCATCCACTGTCAGCTGCAGAATTCTAGTAGCCCTTGCTTCTTCCAGGAGAGCCATTTCACCCCTTGGGGATGATGCGCAGCCAGGGCGCGCAAGGGTAGGCAAGGCCCCATGCACGTAAAGACGGGGGCGACGCTAAAGAAGTTGAGCGGGAGCTAGGGGCTGCACATCACCAGGCACATGGCACTGGGCGTCAGCATCGGAGCTACTGAATTGGTTCAAAATGCTAGCAGAGGCTGCCAAAGACATGACAAAAAGCCAGTCGACAGGTTTGGTCCAGAGGAGAGCTGCCAAGGAACAGGCCGAATAGGGTGCTCACCAGAGTGGAAGAATTTTAAAAAAAATGACTTGCGCTACTCTGGCACTGAACAGCACAATTTGCAAAGAAAACCTTTGAAGAAGCAGTCCCCTCCCCATAGAGCTTTCGTGGCTGGTGATTGCCAATAGTCAAGTGATAGGGCATGAGTGCTTGAGGCTGTCCTCTCTCTGACTTTGGTTTTACTAAGCAGGCACTGGAAAGAGAATCCATTATCCTGGTGTACGGCTTATTTTTGCGTCTCCACGGTGGATAATTCAATCCTGGATATTGTGCGTGACTTAAGCCCTGATAAAAGCCTGTAATTCTTGTGAGTAGCCAGATGTTACTAGTTTTAGACTGCACGACACTCCCTCATATTCCAGTTTTCCTGGTTATACCTTCAAATCAACCCTGGAATCTCTGATGCCTGCAAGCAGGAACACTTACATTTTTCCTATGAAGACGCTCAGGACCATGGTCTCATCATTCAACCCCAGGACCTCTGAGAGACGGCGGTACAGCTGGAGGGAAAAAATAACACCAATTTAAAAGCTATCAAGAAAACAAGTAATCAAAGACTATTTGTTTTTCACGTGTTCTCCCTTTGTGGCACCCATGCCTGGGAGGGTGCATGCTCTGGGCTTTCCCAAATCAGTCAAACAACACACAGAGATGCTTGTGATCTGATCCAGACCAATACTTGCCCTAATCACTGCTAACTCTTTTCTATTGCTAGTCATAGCAGGTTCAGATACTGTACACAGAAGCCAAAGCACTTGCTTTTCCTAGGGAAAGGGCACATAACAACAGCGCTCCTCCACCTGCAGCTACATGCAGTATCTTAGTGAATTTGTCTGGAACTCCAAGCCTCTTGTCACACCACTGCTCCAAAGTCTCTGGGGTGGGGAAGGAAGGTCGCGGGTTACTGGAAGAGAACCTAATTCTGGCGTAATGATATTCCCACTCTTTACATATTTTTTTAATTTAAAAAGAGATATTTTGCATCTCTAAAGAGGCACCAAGACATTCAAAGTCCAGTACATCGACAATTGTCTTGTGATGAAAAGACTGGATATTTATCTTCACTTCAGAGCCAAGGAAGCAAGGCACAGCTGCTAAGCTCAGGCTCCTCACGGGTGTATGAAGTGGTGTGACTTGCACACTTTCACAAGTATATAGGCTTAAGGGACTCATTTGAAGTCACAGCATAAACCTGGCAGGTAACAAAACTGAACCCAGGTTTCAAGTTCTAGGCTGTCATAGTCACTGGCTCATTCCTGACACATACAGAACATGGTATTTCAACCAACAGCTCAGGCTTTGTGATGTTAACACTGGACATGTATCTAGAAAACACAGTAGACAGGTCTCTTAAATATTTTCAGCTATAAAGAAGAGAAAACAAGTAATGCCACTTGCTTTCATTTAAAAAGGGAAGCTATTACTGGACTTTGTATCACCAGAGAGACATAGCCAAAGGGACTGATTACCTTGGAAGACTTCTGCACCTGATCTCCAATATAGATCTTCCGAAATTGCTCAAAGAAGCTCAGCATGGCAAGCTCCAGCTTCTCATTCCCAGCCTGCGCCAGACGAGAGTCCGTCAGGTTCATCAGCTGGAGCACTCTGGAGAGAGGTGGGAAAAACACACCTTGCTGATGCACACTGGGAGAAACAAGGGATTTCTGGCACATGGTGTTGTTTCCAGGCTGCGTGCACTGTATTTTTTACTTTCTGTGGGCATTGTCATTTTGGGTCAAGAACTGACAAAACTGATAACAAAACACTGACTAGGGCACATTCCTCTTCTGTGCATGGCCATTATAAGGCTTTTATATCCCTTCTAACAGGGATGCAAGGCCTTGGTCTCAATTTGGTGGAGAATTGAGTTTCGAGTCACTTACCCAGTGACTGATCCATCATGTTCTCAAACCCCCCTGAGAAACCACTACCTGCTCCCCTCACAAGAGCCAGACTAAACACCACTCCCACTTCAGTTTGGCTTTTGTTGTGAGCCCTGCAGAAACAATGCTGTGACCTGTGCACAGGCTCAATGAGTAGACCTTGCTGGCAAGGGAGGGATGAAGGGATTGTAGGGTAAGTAACACGCATGCAGCAGAACACGAGGGGCAAAAGCAACAATAACCTTTTTCGCAAGTGCCACAAAACACAGAGTGGGAAAGAAGATAAAATGTAAATAGACTTCTATGAAAAGGTATCATATACTTTGGCACTAAAGGTAACCGAAATACATACAAGGTCTCACTGTTCCCCCTTCAGTAACTCAGCAGCAACATGGGAAGCCACTGCTTGATGTTATCTATTGGCTCACCAACAGGCCAGCTTCCACTACAGATTACTTTATACATTCACAGTTTAACTCCTTTACTGCCCTAGCTTCCAAGCAGAGCAAGTAGGCTCTGGACCACAAAGCTTTCAGTGTGATTCAAGGTTGTTTCTGAGTTGTAAGCTACATGTTCTCACATCCATCAAATAAAGCTTGCACTGGAGAAGATTTACAATCCTGAAAATCCAGCATGTGTCAGAAGACAGTATAAAGTTTTAACAGTTGTAGAAGAACTACAACATTCACAGTGTATTTATGGACAAAACCCACCTTGGCTTCTAAACTAGGAAAAAGACTTTTCCCCCCACCCCTGCAAAGAACCATCTTGCATTTAATTCTACTCCAATGCATGCATTTAAGCCTGGTATGAATTCCCCTCTTACATGCTCTTCCCCTCTCATTCTCTTTCTTACAACCCAAGATTTCCCAATTTAGCCAAGCCACAGCAGAAGTTTGCTGACTGACTCTAGGCAGTGCTGCCAATCTCTTCTTTCAGGATGGCCAATTCCACACTGTTCTTTTCAGTGAAAAGAGGGGAAGAACATGGTGGCAGCTTCGCGATAGCAATTCTGTTGTTGACTTCAATAGTGGTGCAGCTAGAAAACAGTCAGCGTCCCTACCGACAAACCAACTCGCCATCCATCGCATCCTGCTCATCCGTGCTGGCGAACGAGACCCTACCACCAATCACTGCCCCGATAATATAGACGAGCCACGTCAGACGCCCTGAAACCAACAGAGTACATCAGAACCAAGACGTCACACATTACGCGGAGGAAGCTGAGGAGATTTGCATTTTATTTTGGCAAAGACAAGATTCACAATGAGTATCTTTCTGCTCTAGTCCCCATCTATACCAAAGTTACTCAATTCGCCACTTGGTGGAGAACAGGCACAACTTTTCTAGTAAAGAAACAAGAATGCCAGGTCTGCCTGGAAGATTTTCATTATTTAAAGCTATTCCACTGCAGAAAGCCACTTTCTTGTAAAACTGTATTCTGTGTATTTAAATATGTGCAGATACCAGCAGGCAGCGTTTATTCTTTCAAAGTACATGTGGCTGGTGGAGAAGTCAACATCATATGGAGTTTTGCCCCCCCCCCAAAAAAACCCATGTACTGCATTAGATCAGACAATACTGCTTCAGAAGGAAGAGGAACAGTTTCCATACTTTTGCTGATGTCCCCAAGTCCCCCACAAAAGAGGAAGCCAGCTACATTATTAGAAAGGGGGCATAACAGCTACACCTGAACCTCCAAAGGAACTGTTTCTTTATGGCCAGTGTTAAGCAATTCCTAAACCAACCAGCTGTGCAAGTACAAAACCTCCATGCTGCACCCACCCAATGCTGCGGACAGACACCCTCCTTCAGACAGTGGCACTGGCTGAAAACCCCACTCCCAGTTACTCATTACCAACAAACCACTGAGGTTTCTGCCACAGCCAGTGGGGAGGTTCAAATGAGCACTCCATATCCTGCCTCAGACAAAAGAGGGATGGGGCAGGCAGTGCTAACCACCTGTGGATGGGGGAACATCCTTGGAACTTGTCTCTGAAAGACTGGGCAAGGAGATGCACTACATTCCCCCCAAAAAGGAATGGAGTCCGTTGTAGGACAGCAATATCTTCAGCCAGCAATGCTGTGAGCATCGGGAGTGTCTGTCCACAGCCAAAAATATTCTACACCATACGGGCACCTCCCCAAGGTAATGTTTGTGAGATCTGCCTCCCCATTTACGGATTTCACCAGGAATGCAGGCTTCTGAAACGTACTTTTGAGAACAGGCAACCTACTGCAAGCTTACAGGCCACAGTCCTCCAAGCACGCTCACCTTCTTGTACAGCAACATCCATAGGGCTAGCGGTGGCACTCTGCAGCAGCTCCTGGTAGGACTGGGCTGACTGGTCAAAGAGCTGCACAAGCAGAGCGCAGGTCTTCTCATACTCGCACCGGCCAATGGTGGATAGCTGATCTAGCTGCTGTTGCACAAGGCCAGTATCATCCAGCGGATCCTCCAAACCATCCCTAAGCAGCAAGAAAGCACATTAGAAAAGGACTTAAAATGCAGAGATAGCTTAACCCATAACAGAGGCTTATTTCAATCAGAAAGAGAAGGCTTTCCCAGGCATACAGCAATTCCAATGACTGAAGTCTCTGCCTCTACTATTTGTCACTATGGAGAGCTATACAGACCGACGTAACCATCTGATCATTAACTGTGGCCATAAATCAGACAAACAGTAGTGGTTCAGGTGGAAAGGCCATCAGGAACTGGGATGAGTAAGCTCTTCTTACGTCTTTAACATTTATCCAGGTCTTTGAACAGAACGTGCAGAGCCAAGAACAAGGTCTCTGTCTGGTTGTCTTTGTATAACAAAGCTTTCCATCTTTCTCAATGTTTTAGCTGCCTTTTCCTCTAAATACGCTAACCTCAACAATAAGTTTATTGCGAACTCCAGAACTAGCTAAACCTGCTGCTCCTCCCTTGCATTGTTAGATAGCTAAAAAGGTATAAGCCGATCAGTCTTCCTTAAGAGAGGCATTATTTTTCTATACTTGACCATCTGTTTTCATCAAACACAAAGACACACAAGGCAGAATTCATCCCACACAAATTCAGGCACTGCAACAGAGTCCTGAAGGCTGCCCCAACACTCAAAGCAAGGAAAAAACCAACCCAAAAACCAAAACAAAACCCCCAACTTTCAGGTATAATTTGTGCCATCCTACAGCAGAGATCCAAACATGAAGCGAATCACACTTTGCATACTTATTCCTCTCTGCTACAAAGGCAATTCAGAGTCTAAACAGTATGCTGTGGAGGTATGATGCTAGATAAGATGAATTTTACCCATAACATGTCAGAGACTGCTCAGATCAATCTCAGCCATTTGAGATTGAGCAAGGTCTGAAAAAAACCAGCTTAAAAAAATTTTAAAAATCTCATTTCTATAAGCAACAGAATATGCAATTTAGGTAAGCCTCCCTTAGAAATCTTTTGGTGACTCACAAAACTTCCTGCAGTCATGCCCATTTTTAAAACAAAACTCAGAAAAGCAACACATTAGAGCCTTCTGCGTTAGACCCTGGTGCCGACAAGCTGAAGTGCTGCCACCTCTCTGCTTTCCTTACCTCAATATGATGTGCACAGATTCCAGCCTGGATGTGATGTAAGCTTTTGTGACTTCTGGTGTGTATGTTTCAAGCATGTGAGGCTCTGTGGCTTTAACATAGGGCACTGATGCAGCCAGCCGCTGCCACAAGCTTAGGAGATAGTGAACGCTGTTCGGCGCGAACTCCCAGTGCTACCAGGAGCCAAGAGAGAAAAAAGGAAAGGAAACTAGTGAGTTATGGCCTTGATTCTTTTACCCATACTATTTTGACTCATGTAGCACTAGATATAGCAAGATCTAAAAGCTTTAATGATCTGGTTGCCAATTTTAACAATGAAATTCAGTTCACACCTGGATTCAGCAGGTATTATCAGCATTCAGTAAAGACTGAAAGATAATCCTGAGTTCCTAGGCTGTGTAACTGAGCCAAAGCCTTTGGTCTCAAACTACTACTGAGCTCATACTGTAGCACTCTGCAGACAGCTCCCCAAACAGAATGTACAGTTTAAAGCTGTTTTCCAGATAAATATTAAAATTTAACAAACAAAGGTATTATGTAAGCTGTACAATTTTTTTTTTAAACCATATTCTGTGCAGGGGTATAATTACAAGCTGTATACCAGTGGAAAACTCAGTGGGAATATGGCATGATATTCATATTACTCGCAATCCCTGCAACTGCATTTTAATAGTGAAGTGATACATAATTCTAAAAATAAGCCTTATTTAACAAGGTTTGTATTTTTGTGTTTTTTTTTTTTTTTCCCCTGCTAGGACATGGAAAGACTCTGGAGGCATAGCAACCCTGCCTTCCCCCACATACTGCTCCTGTTCCATTCAGCAGGAATTCACAGAATAATCAATGCTACACCACAGGATTCTGTCACAGAGTCTGCAGGGTTTTTTGGTAAAAATAACATACAGTGAATTAAGGGGCAAAGAACAGACAAGAGGGTTATAATTTTGTTTCAGAAGACAAGGGGCATAAAGACCCATTGAGGGTAAGTAAAACCACTTTGTACCTGCAGGCTGGTCACGGTGAAGTTGGCAATGAGTCGGATGACCTCGGGGTAGTTCTCCACCTTCACCAGCTCTCCCAACTGGTAATTGCTTTTCAATCGGGCCAGCAATCGGCAGAACTCATGGTAGTTATTTGGGTCTGACAAACTCTGAGAGGAGAAAAAGAGAAGAATTGAGAAACAGAACTACTTCGCAACATATGGCAGTCAGCTACAAGAGGCGCAGATTTATGGTGAAACAGCAGGAAAAGGCAAAGAGCAGCAAGGTGTTACTCCCTTCTCCCCAGTGCCACAAGTAGGACATGTACATTAGAAAGTATTTTTGGTGAAGAAACGCGATGCAGAGGAAACAGAGACACAATTCCACTGACTGCATCTGAAATACTCACCTGTGGGTTTTCCAGTATTCGTTTAACTCCATCAACGAGATGAGATAAAAACTTTGCTCTTTCCGCATTGTTGAAGAGGGATCTGCGTACAGAGGCTATCTGCACTAGGCAGGATAAAACCTAAAAGACGCAAAGAGAATAAAATAGAAAGGGAGGGATTAGAACAGTAAAATGAACAGCACGTTTCCTCTTCATGACACAACAAATCATTTAAGTCTGATGCTCTTTTGCATGCTACATGACAGCTCCTTCATCTTTGCAATCCTGTGTAGTCTATGTAAAAGTGTAGAAACAAATTACAGCAGAGAGAAAAAAACACATCACCCAAAGGAACATCTCTATCCTGACAGTCAAAGGTGTGTCCAAACTCTGGTCCCAAAAACGCTGGGATTTCTTCAGATGAAGAACACAGATCGCATAAGACTGAAAACAGACTAGGATTGGCCGGGAAAGCTGGGAAACTTAACACAGACTTGGAAAAGTATCACAGAAGACAGAAGACTGGCAAGAAAAAATATTAAATTGTTCTCAACCCAAACCTCTGAAATTTAAATCAAGAGCAAATTCCCAGGGTGCAGCTGCAGTAGCGAGTAACAGGCTGGTGAGCAGGATTTTGAAGAGCAGCGGCAGTCAGTTATGACTACCACCCTGCAATCCTTATCCGGAGGCAAAGCCCCACTCCCTCTGACCAGTGTAAGGACTACCTGCTCAACTGCTAAGCCTCTCATTCTTGCTGGTTCTTACATTTCCTGATCAAAGAGGCAGGACAATTAGAGGCATAATTGCTTCAGATTTCTATTCAGTAACAAAAAAAAAAAAAAAGTCTCACACTTAAAATCTCTTATGAACATTTGAGGCTTTAAATTCAGAATTAGCGAGTAACCCTTCAACATAATGAACAGTACTGAGAGTCTCAGCGGAAAAAATACTTCTGAAGGACCCTTCTCTCCCTAGCCAAAGGGCATGTTTTCATTGTAGCATTAATTATGAAAAATATTTATCCGATAGATAAATGCCTGGCAGGCAATTTTTTCAAGAGGAAATAATCCAACTTTTAGTTCAGTTGTGCTATTGGCCATTTCATCCAACTGGGACACGGCCTAGTTTTAAAGTGCGGAAGGAGAAACTACATTTTTCGGTTGTGCTCCCAGACTTGCTACCTACTCGCAGAATGGTTTTAGGATCAACTTAGCAGCACGGTGGAAATAACATAAGCTACATCCCTCAAAAAGGGCTTACTGGCAGAGTGAGCAGGCAGACTCTAGGCTACACAAGGACAAAGAAGTAGGTTGGACTTCCAGCAAAACAAGCTGCTCTTAGGTCAAATCCAAAGCCTGCAGATGCATCAAAACTATTAGCAGCAGCAGCACCGGACCAGCCTCCCTGTTGTCACTGTAGCACAAGACAATGCCTTCAAAGTAAAGGTCTGAAGTCAGCCTATGGCATTTTAACCAACAGTAAGTCTCCCAGATGAGTCCTACAAACACTTTCTGGTAGTGGAGTCTGTAAGGAAAATAAACACTTAACTTACCAGGGGAGAAAACGAAGGAGGGATGGAATGATAAAGATCAAAAAACAACTGAAGGGTCGAAGAATCCAAGAATGCTGAAACAGAACGGAGCATTTTACTGAGAACACCTCCATTTACTGCTTTCCATAGGTCTAATGCTTATCTTATCAACAATGGCATGTGTACCTGTCACACAAAGTACCATGCTTTAAGAAAATTTCCAAAGGATTTTACATTTTTACACAATTGCCCTTCCTAGAAATAAAGTAAAACCACTGGTACTTGGTACTAAGACAAAATTACAGGAAAATATTTAAAAAACACAATCTGTGAAACTGCAAAATGACTGGTGAGAACAGCAAGGATATTGAGAACAGGTACTGACTTATTTGTTATTTACATTTTAAAAAAAAGCTTACTGTTTCTTGAATTGGCAGGTGTAAGACTGGAAGTGTAGAGGAGTGTTTTTATAGCTCAAGATGGCCAACCCGAACTGAACTGCGTTTGTAATCACACTAAGAAAAGGCTGGATTCTACATCTGGCATTGTATGCAAAAGTTTATTTGTTAAGTATAGAGAGGGCTTTAGCAAGACACCCATGCTTTCAGCTGGTATGCTGTAGATTAGCCCTCTTCCTCCAGCAAGATTACCTGATCTCCAACTGGTTGGGATCTGCACAGTGCAAAGATCATCTGAGGACTCGTCTGTTGATGTGCCAATGAAATCAAAGTTCAGGCAATTATGTGTGAGCTTAAGCAGCTGCATGAGCAGACCATGCTGGCTTTCATCATTTAGATTCAGGTTCTTCCCAGAAGCCTATAAAATACATCAGATTAAAAAAAGTAAAAAGAAAAGAAAAAAAAAATCAAGGTGACAGCTGAGTTTGAGGCAGGTATTCGACTTTAAACAGGATGTGGCAATCATAAGGATCATATGCCACAAGCACCAACCCCAGCTATCGCATACTTTTACAGACAGCATGTGTATTTACATGCTTAGTCTTTACACAAGATGGATAAACAGACAGTGCTTTCTTTTTCACTCGGCTTGTACTGCACAGGAGAAAAGCAGCCAGGCTTGCCAGCCTGCAATTAAACTGTGAGATTTAGGAGATAAGGAAGTTCTTATTAAGGTTAAACACAAGAACACATTTTCTGCCTGACAAGCACCTAGCAGCAGGGAATCCTGTTGCTCCACCTAATCCTCATATGGAAATGAGCGCATTCACTTTTGTTGCACAGATGATCTGTATAAGCTCTGCTCCGGTTACAACACTCTGCTATGGGCAGGGAAAACATGGACACTCAAGTAACACAAAGAACTCGATGGACACAAAATGCTAGGTCCTTTCACTGCAGTTTAAATGTAGCACTCAGGTCTGTACTCCAGGGACAGGCCAGCCCCTCTATCCTTTGTATTATCACTCTGTACTTTAACCAAAACTAACTTCTTCCAGCTTACGTCTATTGCAAATAACACACTGCACTGTGCCGACACTGCCAGTGGTCGCTGGAATGTCTTCCTCAGTCTCTCCACTCTATCACAAAGACTTAATCTTCTGGGGCTGCCTAAATGCTCCCTGTGTTACGAAGATAGATACAGACATGATCCTTAGTTTCTTGCAGCCCAATCCTCCCCAATAGAAAGGATCACCTTAGAAACTTCTGCTTTATATACAGAAGCTTGAGACAGCTACTATTAGACAAAAAAAAAAGACATAAATTGTGTAGCAGGTGTTTAATCACAGGAAAACAAGGATGTTGCATGAGACAACAGAGAACATTCCAACTTGTCTTAAACCACAGCATCGCAAGAAACAAAAGCAAGATGATTAAGAGTTAAGGTGGAAAACTAAGGGGCTTCCTCCTGAGACAAGCCATGTCTTTCTAGTCTTTAAGTCCCTATGGTCATGCAGCAACAGTTGTGTGGGCAATAGCTCAGCCAGAGCTACACGTACAGGACAACAGTGCAGTTCAGGGGACACCAGGTTAACAAGGTCTGGTTTATGCCTCATGGCTGAGTACCAGCACTTGCTGAATTTTCTCCAAGTCTGGGCAGATATAAAGGACCCTGTCCTGCCTGTACCTCCCCAGGTGCTTCTTTTCACAAAACTAGAGCAATCCTTTTATTTCTGAGACCTCTAATTGACCATCAAATGCACCTGAAATAAGCCAATGAATTCAAAAGTTACCAGAGCTGTTATGGTTCAGGAGGATGGGTGCATGGGAAAGGATCACTAGCATAATTGTACAAGCCTTGCTTCCTTTAGAAACCACAAGGAGAAAAAAGATCAAATTACAACCACGTACCCACCTTTATTAGTGACAGAACCAGAGCTGCTCATTTTGAAATATCTTTAAAATAAAATTTCCTTTTCACTCTTTGTGCTATTTGTCAACTTTGACACTTCACTCAGCTAGAAGGATAAAAGTTAAACTAATCAGATCTGTGCTACTGCCACTCAGTTTATTTGGATAGACTCTCTAACATGGGGCTATTTTTGAAGGCACCATTAGAACTCCAGATTAGCTTTTTAGAAAAGAATCATGACGCAGAATCAAGAATTTTCTTCAGATAATCTACCTGCTTACAAAAAATACACATGTGCTACTTCAGCTGAAAGAAAAACTGCTTTTTTGGGGGTAAACCCCAACCCTACTAGCAGAGCATTGCTACCTTGTCCCAAGGTTAAGTATTTTTAAGCAAGTTAACTCACGTGTGATAATTAGCACAAAGTAAAAACCTGTGGAACATAAGACAGTCTAATATTCATCATGAGTTAAAACATCAAGGACAATCTTTAGTCTCAATCTACTAAATCTATCTTCACTAGCATTTTTTCTCTCACCATGTGGGTTTTAAACTGAGGGTAAAAAAAACAGAAAGAGAGACAAAGACTTATTTTACAGGAAACCTCTCTGCCAGTACTGTAAATCAAAGATATTTAAAATGTAAAACAAACATATCATCTCTTTCCTGATGCTTTAAGACAGGAAAGTTTAACCCAAGCCAGGCACGTATGTTCAATCAAAATTGTTGAAAAGAGTTTTATTTCTGTATTTGTGTCGTGTTCATTTTTTGTTTTGTTAATACAAACCTAAGTCAAAGCTTTGCTGAAAAACAACTCCAGAACATAGCTTTTAGAACAAGAGCGCTTGTTCCAGGAGAGTTACATCAGACGGAACTTCAGCCCAAAGTCTGTTGCCTCAACATACAGACCCCAAGAGAGATGACAAATGACTGTCTCCTTACCTGTTTCAGTAAATTGCATGACAGTGTGAAAATATCAAATAAGGATGAATCTCGGAAGGAAGAGGCTATTTTCCTGTGCTTCGTCAGTGGATGAGTAGTATCCGCCTGAGCAGAGAGAAAACCAGCGCTTAGAACTGATAGGCAGAGGTGGAACAAGACCAGCAGAACCCATAGGAACCCTGTTAAGCACTGGGACATCAAGGTTTCCCTCCCCAGAGCGATGTCACACCAGCTGGCTAAACCAGGGGGATGCACTGCCACTGTGTATGTGCTGCTACTGCAGAACAGTGGTTCTTCCACAGATAAAATAGTATTGCTGGCTGATGGATGACAGGACTTTACACCTACAATACTTACGACGCAGTTTCACTGTAGCCCTGCCAGAAAGGAGGGTTGGGTTTACTCTCAGGTTAATTTAAATCTCTTCCAAAGCAGAATCAACAGCAGTATTTTCAACAGCAGTTAAGTCATTTTAGAAACTTGAACACCGCTTTCTTAAGTGCTCCGAACTCCTAAGAGTTAAATCCTACCTGAAGCCGCTGGGCAGACACATGGTCAACTACTAGCAATTATAATTCCCCTCCTGAACCTGCACAGATGAGAAGAAAACTAGAAGGACAGTTAACCAGTGACAGCCAGTTTGGACTTTGCTGTACCTATTATAAACTCCAGTTCTGGACCTCTCATCGTATCAGAATAAAAAGCTGACGTGATCTAAGAGGCAAATACACACATATTGCTTTATACTGGATAACAAAGTCTCCAACTGATTCAACCAATGCATTCCAGCATGGGCCAGCACAGGCGAACAGCAGCACAACTCATGTCACTTCATAGACTATTTTCCAGGAAGAGGAGAAAAGTGAAGCGATACTTGACATCTTTGCCATTTATTTGAACACAGGCTGGCAAAACTCCACTTGCCCAGGATGAGTTATCTGATGGGCAGTCAGTTACCGTCATGCATCTGGGATGGAGCCTTCTTGCAGCGCAGTGCAGATGCATGTAACATGAATCTCCGTTTTCTTTATGCTTTTGTTACTATACCTCTGTTAACTTAAATATGCACACATCTCGTCCAGTATTGCAGGAACCAGTACAGCTCTAACCACTGCAGACCTCACTTTAACATAGTAACCTTCACAACGACCCCATGGAGGATGCAAACACTCTTGTCTCTTGTATTATAGGTGAGAAAGAGAAGCCCTCCATCACCCAGTAGCTGGCGGCAGATCAGAACTGGACCTAAATTTGTCAGGTGCTCTAATGACTGAATTATCATTCCTCAGCTCGTGCTATTAGATTTCAGGGTCTTTAAGAAAATAAGCATTATTTACTTTCTCCATGGTTATTACAAATCTCATGTATTTCTGGTCTTGTGGCAAATGAGCATTTCCTTTTTCTTCACCACAAGATCATGAGGCTTAAATCAGTGAACTTCTACAATAGAGTGGACACACAGTACCTCTGGGCAAGTCTGTGCAGTACTTAAAGGATGAAAACTGATACTTCAAAACAGTTAATAGCACTCTATTTTATTTGTACTGTGAGCTTTTGGAACAGAAGTTTTAGTAAACAGAGCTCTAGAAAATGTGGCTCTCATGCAATGTAGTTCGAAGTTTAAATAGCTATCAAAAAAAGCCTGAAAGAAGCTCCAGAAGGGGTTTTTGGGTGTTTTTTTGCTATGTACGCATACATGACCCCACTCTGATGAGTGGGCATGTTGGCAGATTTATTATTTTGCAAGTAATGGCAGTTTTAGACTTTCCAAGATGAGTCACTGAATCCAGCCCTGTGCAATTGCTGGCACAAAGCACATTTAGGAATGAGTAGTAAACTGTGGCAGATTTAATATCCAAGATACCAGGAAGAGATTTTTGATCAGTCCTTAACTTCATTGCTTATTTTAGTATCAACCTGTAGAGATTCTGGAACTGGGATAGGTGACAGTTTCTGTGCAGACCATTCTCCTGCAAGCAGAAGCTGTAGCCCTGTACAAAGATGCTGAGGTACTAATTTATAGAGTTAAACAGACTTGCTTTCACCCTTGATGCGAGGAAGCGAAGGATCAGACCTCTGCGGAGATGGAGCAAGGATTGTACAAAAGTGTGGGCAAGTAAATCATAATGGTAACAAGACATGGCTTAAGAGTTAGGAGGAGATCTATGGGTTAGGATTTACTGATCAGGCCAGGCTTGAAAAATGAAAGTGAATTTGGGGTCTGAAATGGATGCAGAAGCCATTCAGATTACAGCACAGGGCTCGGAAAGGTCAGAGGAGCTGAACTTCATCAAGTCCAGCAGAAGAAACTGGTGCTTTGCCCTGGCCAGGACAAAATCTTCTCCTCCATTTCTAGTTCTGAAAACAATTTGTAATCATCCTTCAAATCCCACTCAAGGACCTATCCATTCCAATGCCTGGATTACTCAATATACCAGCAAAATGAAAGGTTAGTTTCCTTAGTAAGATATTAAAAATCAAATACTTAGTTACTGGTACTCTCTGCAAAATTAGAGACATTTATACACATGGCAACCCTCACGCTGTCTTAGGGCTGTGGTAGCCATCAATGGTGCTACAGCAAAGTCTACCTGACTGATTAGGAAAACGATGTCAGCTTTGATAGCACCATGTAAAGCCACTTGTTCCAGCTTTCAACATAAATACTGAGATGTGGCATAACATTAGAGGGCTCTACAAACCACTGAACTAACTAACCTGGAAAGACTTGCTGCAGCTGGCATGACTGGGTGCCATACCAGAGCACCACAGACTTGGCGTGCCCAGTCGGTCTTCAGCCAGTCACCCAGCGCCAGGGCTGTGCAAGGGACTGAGCACTCAGCCCCAATGAACCAGCAGAATTTGACAACTACCTGCTGAGAACACTATGAAATTTAATAGTGAACGAAAAGGACGCCTTAAAAATCTGCACAATTTGACAAATCCTCTTTGTTTCATCTCCCTGGTCAATACGGAGGAGGGCACGCTCCATTCACTTCTTGGCACAAGAATGCTGTAAGCTGAAACAATACACAGGGACCAACAACAGAAGGTGCTAGGGATGTCCTCACGCTCGGGGCTTTGTCCTCACTAGGTAGGCTTGGCTAGTTGCTTAGCACTGTACCTTCCTTTTTCATCTCAAAAGATTACATCCAAATATGGGAGAAGATGAAAGATGCCAGTGAAACAAAACAATTCCTCAGGACAGGAGGTTTCAGCATCTTACCACGACAGTAAGTGACTGCGTAAAAAATAATAATTAAAAAAAAAAAAAAACCAAAGCCAAACAAAAAACCAAAACACCAACCACACAACATCCCCTCCCCACCAAAAAAAACCCAAACAAAAACCCCCAAACAATGCACAGACACACAGCAGGACACAACAATATGAATGAGAAAATTGGACACTTACTTCACTGAGGAAGGCTGTAGCACTTACTTGATTAATTTCATTAGTTAGTTGGGACAGGATTGTCACTCCTATGATGCAGTGCTCTACACTATCCTGAGGAAGGAAAGCGGGACAAGGAACACAGTTAGCAGTGCCAGGATGCTTTCAGTAAGCTTCACCATCATCCAAAGACCTTTCTGCTTGGAAGACTTCTGACATGTTTGCCTGGAAATGCACTATCTTTGTAGTATTGTATATAGCAAAAAAGCCCATGAGCAATACCAAGCAGAGAATTTAAAACGTGTTTTTAAAGTACTTGTTGTTAGCAATGCAAAGGGTTCTAAAGAGTTCAGTAACATGAGCTAATAAAAGTAGGCACCTTTTATTTAATAGTTTAATCAACATCTTTGTGTTATGCCCTAACTCTGAAAAGATGTATTTAGAATTTTTTTTTTTTTAATCAGTTTGTTTAATTCTAACAGAGGCTGTGGTAAAATGTGCAGAAATTTCTTCAATACTAGGATGAGTATTAAAGTCACCAGATGAAAACTCTGGGAAAAAACACCCCCCCCCCCCCCCGCCCTTTTAAACTATAGACCTTAAACAACATGAGTAGCAGCTGACCAAGTTTCTCCACACACCCGCCCCACAACCCTCCTGCCAAGAAGGACAGCCTATCTCCCAGTGAAGGGAGTCCATTCTTCACAGCCTGTTCAGCCTCTGGCTGCACTTGAGACTGCCAACAAGGGGCCAGTTGTGAACTAAGTCTGTTACAGATACCTCTTCACTAGAAACGGTAATCCATTTATCAAATGCTTTAAGAGAAACAACCTGTATTGTTCCTTTGCCCCAGTTTCTGTTCTGTAACTTCCCTTTCCTAGCTCCACCTTGCTTTGTACCTTCTGCACAAATTGCCCTGATCTCCAGCTTCAAAGACTGAACTCATCTGCAATACAGAAATTCAAGCATATACAGGCTTGGGACCTTGGCCACTTCTTTACTGGAGCCATCTCTTGATGACAGTCTCAATATTTACATGATAATATCTAAACAGAAGCTACTGGAAAACCTTGCTGAACCATGTCTTTAAAAAAGTGCAGCCTCCTGTACACTTTAACAGCCAGAACAGGTAACTTGAGCAAATGGGAACAGACCATCTCAAACTGAACACAGCAAGTAGATATTCACACCATTTAATTAGGTTCCTGATTAAAAAGCACACATTCCCTATGTCACAAGCCAGGAGAGTGAGGACTCTAGCTCTGATAATTTCAGCTAGGAGCACCTGCAAACTATTTGGGACATAGTTACCAGCCTAGAAAGGAACATAATCTTTAAATCACTTAACACCTTCTAGATCTTACTTCACTGCAGATACCAGTAAATGCCTAAAATAATAGTAGTTAGCCTGTTTTCTGAATGCCCACACTCTACCACTCCAGAATTAAAAGCCCTGTACACATTACATCTCCTCTTCCACACTGGGAAGAGCTTCTGGTCATTTTGATTTCTTCCACTGTCTTCCTCCAACTCTTGATTTTGCGACAAATTTCAGAGCAAATAAATCAGTATTCATAGTGTTACAGGATTTACTGATCTCTCTGGGAGGAAGTTTCAGTTTGGAAACAGCTGTTGATAATAATGCAACCTTTCTACTAAACAGTCTTTTGGGTTGGAAATGAAACCCTGTACTGTGGTGACAGCATGTGCATTTATGAAACAACAGTCAGGACTTCTAAAGAAAATTGTTAACAATAATGTTTGTATAACACACTAGTTTTAAAGCTACATTTTGCTATGATAACTTAGCGAAATATCAAACCTGACTTCCATGGATATATCACCTTTGCAGTGAATGAAAGCAAGTCAAGCATGGCACATATTTCCCTCATAGACAATAAGCCCACGTTTACCATTTTGCACTAATCGGCACGGTGTATTTAAGCTTCAGAGCTTGAAAGAAGAATTGTGCAACTGGAATGCTAAAGATGTGTCTCACCACTGAATACTAATGGTAGCAGTTTCCAGAGGTAAATCCCTGCCCCACCAAACTTTTAATTATAAAAACTGACCTGTCCTGCCAGTTGGCAGCTGCTTAGCCTTGGCAGTCACTATTCACAGGTGAAAGACTGGACAGAGGATACCAAGGTGCAAAACAATAACTGAAAATGCATGGACTTTCAAATCCCACAAGGTGTGTACTCATCTTACAAAAAATCTGACCTGTAAAAACCTTGTGACATCTGTGATCACGTTCCTGAAGACATATTCGTCCTTCTGACAGTCAAACCAGCCCAACTTTGTGATCCTGGCATATAACTGGATTAGTGCTTGTGTGACAAACGTTGCCAACTTTGGCCTAGTGGCAAGGTAGTTGAGCACATAGTTCCCTGAAACACACAGAAGAGGGGTATCTGTAGACAAAAACTTGGCAGATGGAACTGAGATGGAAACACTGATAGGAAAAAGCATCTTTCCAAAAGCTGTTAAAAATATATCAGCACAGTAGTGGTTTAGATACAAATGTTGACCCTTTACTTGTGCCTTTAAGATACTAATGCTGTGGAACAGATCTGGGAAGTGGTTAGAGATAGGTGAGAGTTCCTCCCCACAAGCCTAACTTTTTTGTATTATCAGATTAAGTCCAATCCTCTGTAAGCACATGTAAATAGCAAGAAAAGCTGAAAATATTTCAAGACCTTTCCTCAGGGATGATCATCTACCACATCACTTGTAGAAAAGAAAGCAGACTGAATGGCATTCAGACTCGTTCCTCGGAGGAAAGGAAGTACCAGCCATCCTCCAGGAAAGAGGACTGTGACAGACTGATTGTTCCCTTAAGAAATACTCTAAACAGTATTTCAGAGACCCATAAAGCATTTTCAGTTTTGAAACCACATCCTCAGAAGAGGCAAGCACCATGCATATTTTATACTCCAAAAGAAATTTATAAAATGCAACTGGTTTATTCAGAAGCCCACCGAGTTGTCATTCCCTTCTATCTGGAAAAATTCTGTACATTTAGCCTTGAACTCTGTTAGCTAATGATAAAGGTGAAAATGCCAGCTAAGAGAAACATTTCTTTGCCTCTTGGGCATCCTGTACCTTAGGATGCCCAAACTGTAAAGCACAGTAGCTTGCAGAAAACCTCCCACCTGTGGATGACAGTCCATACAACAAGCATTCACGTTAGTTTGATTAGAAAAAATTAAGTCTTGTACTTACGAATATCTATTCGTTGTTCCAATGGTAAAGGGTTGTTTGTGCGTGACACGAGTTTTGTAAGGCATGTAGCTGCCAATAACTGGGAGTAGGACGACTGTAAAGAAAAAAAAAAAAAACAAACAACAAACCACAAACAGAAGTTTACCGCACACTTCAGAAGATCAAGCAGCAATGCTGGATTTTAAGGTAATTGCTCTCTGGAAATTCAAGTTTAAAACATTAATTTAATTGGTAAGTCTAAATACTCTACATAGCATTTACGCTATGTTTTTATAGACACTAAAGTAAACCAAATACTTGAAGAAAGTGTTTAAGAAAGAAAGGAAAAGCTTTTAAAGAGTGGAAGACAACAGAACTGCCACTGAAGGCAGGAATAAAACTGCAAACATAGTCAAACTGCATGAAGTTACCTTAAACGCCATGCCTGAAAAAGACAATTAGTCCTCTGAGCCATAGGAGTACGTTACTATACATTAAGAAGTACTTACAACTTCCACTTGATTACTAAATACAGGTTAAAATTTATTTCTTACAGAACAGTACACAGACTACTGAACTGTAATCTAATTCAGGGACACAAATGATGGCATTCAACCACCTAAAACCCCTGGCTGCACCCGATTCCATAAATTACAGCCAGAGAGATGACAAGCATTTTGCATGCTAATTTCTGTAACATATAGCACTGTAGAAAGCCTAGTATCCAAGATGCAGGAAACCTATTCATTCCAACATTCCCAAGGACAGTCAGGTACAAAGTGAGTCAGATCCCAGACTGAACAAAAAACCCTCTGGCAAGAGTCAGAGAGGCAATGGATCACACACAGAATGAAACTAGGCTTTAGGAACTTTCCTTTAAAAAAAAAAAATTATTTGTCCTCAGGTAAACCAGTTACTAGTTCCCATCAGAAGAGCTTCAAATCAGTTTGTTTTGAATTCACTGGACTTCAAATTTAAAAAGTTAAATAATTTGCTTTGTGTAAGTTTGCTAAGCCTGTTAAGTGTCACTCTTCTCCCCCTCCCTTCACCACCACCTCCTCCTCCTCCTGGAGGAGTTACTCTTTACAACAAACAGGCTGTCTAATGTTTCCTATTTTTGTGAACAAGGCTCCAATCTGATAGATATGAAAGCTGGATGCACATTCTGCCACAAGTCAAATCTTCCAAGATCATGTGGCAAAGCCATTTTAAACATTATTTGTGCTGATAGAAAGTAAAAACCAAATGGCCACTTAAAAAGAACGCTAAAAAAGTCAGGCAAGACTTACTGCTGACGTATTTTACATCCTTTCTGTAACACTAATTCTAAAGCACATGATCTAATTTTCCCTGTTTTGAGCTGCTGGATTATTAAGACAACACTATAGCAGGGGCAATTTTCCAAGGAAACATTCCAGAAGAAACACTGCTGGTTTTATCCCCTATGAACCTCTATGCACACACCATTTTCTCCCCAAAGCCTATAGAGGAGGCAGTGGTTCCCACAGTCTATGAAATACCACTGCCATAATAATGTTTTCAACTTAAAGCTTGACATGTCTGGGTGGTAGTCTGTGAAGAATGCAGCGAGGCCCACAAGACATTAGAATTGACAACCCTTTGTAGTAACCCCTGCAGCAGCATAATTAGCCATCAGAGCCAATGCTTTTTTTGGCACAGGCTGCCCACAAATTGAGATACGTGAGATCATACTGGATATGGAATATAAAGACTGCATACCGGACCTTGGGGCTATTTCCCTTATCAATGCCCAAAATACCAACATACATTTTGGACAATTATATTGTTTTACATACACTCCCTCTTTCTAGAAGAAGCTGGCACTTGCTCAGGCAGTCTGGACTGTTGGTGAACTCAACCAAGGCTTTCTCTGCCTGGAGCCGTGTCGCAGTGTCTGTGGTCTCATACAGCTGCTTGCACAGGTTCTCTAGCTGGGCTAGGCTCTGGAATACAGGAAAACAAATCAATTAGTAATGAGAGGTTTAACAGTTCAGTTTTGCAGCAGTTTTACCCAGGTTATATATACGTATACATACACACATAGATAATTTTACTGTTTGTGCAAAGGAAGGAAAACGCTCCAACTCGTAGTTTGTTCTTCCATCAACTAAATGCATTTAACCTACCAAATTACCTGTAGAGAAATTTCACAGCTACCTCTTACACCTGACAAAGTACCACATTGTCTTCCCACTTTCACCAATTTTTACCCAAACTCAGGCACCCACTCCCAGGGTCAGCGCTGACCCAGCCTGAATGCACTGTACCACGTGGCTGATGAGGTCTGGAAAACCTCACACACCTTGTGCTGTAATGGCGATAATCCTAACCTACCCATTTTAAATAGCAAAAAAACCATCTTCATGTCTAGCTTTTATGTCACACAGTGTCAAATCCTCACAAACTTAGTTTATATTCCCTTTGCAGGGCACCATAACAGACTTCAGCATCCCAGGATGCTGGAAAGATCTCACATTAAATCTTCCACATTACACATGCCAAAAATACCTAAAGCAGAACAGAGAAAATGAAGAATAGGATGGATGCCTTTGAGCGGTGTCTCTGTGAACACGTTTGAAGGGAAATAAAACTACCGGGCAGATTCTGTGTGCTCAAACAACTGGAAAATATTTGCCATAAACTGTGATCCAGGCAGATGGTTTCCCCCAGTGAAATCTTAGGTGTCCTAGTTAAAAAGTGGCTTCACAGATGGATATAAATACTCCCTCAGGTTCTTACTGCTAGATTAATAAGCAGGTATTTTCAACTGCTTTAGGGCTACATTCTAAGTTTCCAGGGGTAAATCATTACAAGCATACCATAACTTTTGTGCTTTTGTAAAAAAGAGGATAGCATCAGTCGCCTAATTTATTTTTGGAGGACAGATTGTTATGCAAAAGCTGAGTTACCGACAGGGTCAGCCGATGGATTCATGCACCACATCAGCACACAGCTGAAAGCTTTCTTATACACAAGCGCAGCAATTCCACACCAAAAGCACACAGAAGGTTCTGATGCTCTGTTGCCGAGATGATCATCAGATAACATACTGTTAGAAGAAACACAGAGGGGTACCCTCTGCAAAAATTCTCTTACCTTGTACCATACTCCAGAGCTCTCATTTTTTTTTTTTCCCAAATAGCAACTTCATGGAAAACGTTGCCCTGACAGCTTCGTTACTTCAGAGAAATTACAGAACTTTGCCAAATGCCAGACAGCCGTTCAACATACAGTTTTGTTTTTGAGAAAAGCAAAATCCAAAGACTTAAGCTCTGCACAGAAAATCCTCAAAAATCTAAGATTAATATAAACCATTATTAACCATAAACTATTATAAACCATACAGACTGCAGTTAAGCATTGGTCAGCACCTGCCATTTCTTATAACAAATCCACTTTCAGTTACTTAAAATCAGTTGGCAGAGTCTACATACAGGAAGGTGCCTGCTTATGTGTGTCATCTTCAGCCCAAGGACAAAACACCATTTCCCCCAGACCTCCAAAATCCCTGCGACCATTTATCAATTTGAAAAGCTACCACGACCACTCAGTCCACATGTGTACGATGGACCGAATTCTTGGGAAGCGGCTCAGCCTGGCTCCACCACGCCGGTGGGACAGTGATGCATTGCAGCCCATAGTCCCACACCAAAGCACTGAACGCTGATCTGGAATGCTGATTGCACTACAAATAATTGTAGTTTACAATTTTGGAAAAAAAGTACTTATTTTTTACAAGTTTTACATCACCATGCATTAATTCTTCAAGAAGCTCAGGAATGGGGTTTCCCTACAGTCAGCTTTCTTCACACCTCTGAGAAACGCCAATTCCCTGCGACTTTTTGTGAGTCACATGGTGGCAATAACCATGCTCCTTTTGTGCGACACTCACCATGACAAACACCCTTGTTTGTGCACAGTGTGCGATCCGTGCCAGCCTTCTTGCAGATTACAGTTAACTCCCTCGGAGCCAGAGGAAACACACGACCTCCGGGACTCAAACAAAACAACTCCAAAAAGCCAACCAGACCAACCAAACAGCCTGTCTGCTGCCCAAGAGATACAGCACATAAGATCACCATTAAATGCCCCATTAATGACACTGCGGTCATTAAAGCACAGTTTTCCTGGGGGGGGGCGGGATCACACACATGGAAAAGCTGTTCCAAATTATCCAGGAGTGTGAATCCAGCAACTCAATGGGAATAAACGTGCACTCTATTCACATTAGATTAAGCCAAGCGTCTGCACTAGGTTTTAAATGTATTTTTAATACCTTGTCTCTTACTGTGCAGTGTCAGCTGTCCCAAGTGTCCCTGTCCAGACAATTCTCAAGTTGAAGTTCACTCAATAACTCTTCCTCACGGTATCCCCAGATACGCAGCTGCAGAGGGGGCTGCAGGATGGAGAGTATTTTGGGGCACAGCAGCAAAGCCCACGAGGGCACCTCAAAGGGAAAGCTGATGTCCCAACTTGGGAGTTTTCATCCATTATTTCACATTTGTGAATGGTCATTTTATTTTTTAATTTAATGTGCTCAAATATCCGAAAACAACATTCATGAGAAGCTGTAATCCAACCAAATAAATTTCTCTGATGAAAAACGTTTAGGAATAATTTTTAGGGTTGTCTCACCAACAGATTTCTTTTCTCCTCTTGTGCCCTAACTCGATTATGCCTCACATGGACAGGCAGAGCAGTTAAGCTGCCCTGACACTGCATTCCAGGTTTGCAACATTAAGTTTTCAGCACATTTTAATATTGCCATGAGGGCAATGGAGCTCCCCTCCTCTCTGCTGACGGGGTAGAAATCAGGCTAGCCTTACTCCAGCACCCAGCTTCAACAGTCAGAGATGTTCAGGCATTAGGGGTAGCAAGTAGGTGTGGATAATTTCACTACAAACACTGGGCAATACCTACTCTTTTAACCAAGATAAAAAAATACCATTTAGTATAACGATTATGGAGGGCAAGTCCTCTGTATATTCTAGATAAGGACTAAAGCATGAGACAGCAGAGTAGTTGAAACAGGGAGACATTCTGGCATCCCACTAGTGCTGCATGCATGGGCTGCCTTACAGGACGGAAAGGTATGCGTCCGGTGAGCCCAGAAGGAAAATACCACTGAAGACAATTACAACTAACCAAAACTTGTGTTCATGGCTCCTTTGAGAATGAACAGCTCCAAAAACTCTTTGTAAAAAGAAGAAACCCATCCTTTGCACCTAGGGAAGGCAAGGAGATGTTGATGAGGGCTCAGGGTAGCAGGGGAGCCGATGGGGACTCTGCATCCAGGGGGGCACCCCAGTGGCTGGGATGGCATTTTAGGAGAACTGCTGAGTCACAGGAGACAGCCCCAAGCCTCAAACACCTCCTCCTGCACCGGCTCCCAGCCTTCCAAATTGCTCTTATCTGCTCCTTGCATGACGGCACTGAAATCCCAGGATTTTTCTACAGTTGCACATACCATATTCTATTAACACCTACTTGTACACCCGAAGTATTTTATGCAGTAACAAAAAAAACCCCCACATGGTCCAATTTCTCTCATATGTTGCACTGCAAAGGCTAAATGACAACCTGAAACACTGGTTATCTCCCAACTTGGAGGATGGGTCTTAAATGCATACCGAAAAGCCTAAACTGCCACTGAATTTTTCACATAACCACCTCTCGACTCCAAGCACGGCATAGACGACGATCACTTCACTTTTTCTCCTGTGTGCACACATTTTTTTCCCCTTTGAAGCCAAGACCCAAACAATGCCTACGCTTTTTCCTCCAATAAAGTGTGGCAATTAATGCCTATTAATGGAAATCTGCATCTCAGTGTTCTTCTAAATCCAGTTTCCAGGCACGACATCTTATTATGTCACTGTCTACAAGCCTTAGACAATTTTTTTTTGCAAACAGAAGTTGAATTAAGTTTGTGTCCCCAGGAAAAAAAAAACCAAACCAATATCGTATGTTTGATCCATCTCCCCAAACTGAAGTTCCTACACTACAAAGCATTGGAGGATAATGCAACACATCCTACAATTGACTCCCAACACCATTGTTTCGTATGAGGTAGAAGTGTTTTTCAACAAGGGAAGGTAAATATTTATCAGAAACCAGCAAACTCAACAAATGATTAGCAAAACTTCCATTCCCCTTCCCCCTCAAGAGCAACAAGCTCCAAGGGAAGTTTTGCTACAGACCGACAACCTACAGAGAGTTGGGAGACTCCTTTCCACCAGAGCCCGGCATGGAGTAAAGCTCTCTCCACTGCAGGCTGCATAGTCCTGAGCAGGAATTGCCACTCCATCAGCCTCATGTGAAGTTTGCATCATGTTATTGCTTATTTTTTAATAATATCAAACACGGAGAAGTGAGTTTTCCTCCATATATGGCACTGACTTTGTACTATCTTGGCCTCAGATGCTTGTCCACTGAGAGTAGCTGTGAAGCTCAAAATGTGGAAAAAAAACCCCAACCTATCAATCTAATTTATACTACAAGCTACAAATAAAACTCGTCACTGTTCAGTGTTTTCCCCATGGTGAAGATAAACAATGTGTGATCATCTTTAAAATGATAAATACTACAAGGAAAGTAACAGCTACCTAAAAGGAGTCCCCAGGGGATGGCTGTGGAATTGATCTTGTATTACACGGTTGCTTAAGCAACGCTCTTTACATCCAAGGGCTGCAATAAGCTCTAGGCAGGTTTAGTTCAACAGAGTTTGACTTCGCCACGCTGACAGTTCCCATTTCAGAAAATTGAGGAAACGCACACTGTGCTCGGCACACTCAAGATGGCAGAGCCAGAAAGTAAGCAGGAGCGTACACAGCCAGCCCCGATCGCTCGGGGGAAGCAGCCAAGCAATAACCCCACAGATTCAGACATCTAAAATGGAGTATTTGGCTTAACAAGATCAATCCAAACTTTTCTGCTGCCTGGTGGTTCTTATCCTGAAGGATGTGCATTGCTGTAAATCCTCCAGGCACACATTGTTTCCAAGACATTCCTTCTTCCTGCCTTATGGTTACTGACTCCCCGAGCCAGAGATCCTGCAACATGTTTAATACAGTTATTTTTGTCCCAAGCACATTCATCCATTTTAACATCCCCCAACTGATTCCCCCATATGTTATAACCAAAGCCAGGCTTTGCAAGTGCCGGGCAACTGCAGGGCAGGCAATGAGATGTTTATGTCCCTGCTGGCTATAAGCATGCAACAGGCCCCAGAAGTAGTTACCTGTGTACCTCCAGGATGTGGCGTCACGGCGGTGGGAAGAGACCATGATCCATTTTTCCTTTCCCCCGAACATCATATGTCTAAGGAATATCGATTTCTGTACTTGCCAGTAAACACGCACACCCCTAGCACACGTGGCGTTAAAGCAAGTAACATGAGATGCAGTGCACGCTTCTTTAACGCAGCACCCGAACCTTTGCATTCAGTCCTATGCTGTCACTGGGCATCAGCTGCACAGTGCGTGTCAGCTTCTGCTCTTCAAAGCTGTAGACATTAGCTAGCTTTCCTCAATTGCTTGCCGACTTTACAGCAAAACAGGGAGGAAGAAGATGCAGCGTGCAGTCAGGGCTCCAAAACACTGTGTTTTAACAAATGCAACCGTGCAATGAAGATGCATTGCAGCAGTCAAAGGGCCCTGGTGTTTTAAGTGACTAAGGCTCAGAGAATGCCTCAGGTCACTTGATGAATGTCAGGTATTTCAAGCAAAAATAAAAAAGCTTTTAAGCTGAGCGATGCAACTATTAACTGCCAAGGACCAGGATGATGCACTTCGTAAGTACTCAGAGCTGTAAAAATCAAGGCCTCATGGCTCATCACCCTCATTTGTTAAAGAGAATCTGAACAACAAATTGCCCATTTCCATTTACCCTACTAATAACAGAGAAAGCAAACCTACCTACACCCTTCCAGCACATCTCAAAATTATTTATTGTGGTAGTATTTTCAGGCATCTCCCTGAATCTCTCGGGGAATCAATAAAGAGCTCTCATTTCTTTCTCCAAGATGAACGGTGCTCAAGCGCAGATGGAACAGGGCTGCCTTCAGGATTCAGCCCTGTCATTTCAGTGCACAACGCTTTAGAGCAACTCCGCACACCACCCCACAGAAACACTTCAAATTAACACTAACACTTCCCATAACATAGCACTGACAACATATAACCTTGTATGTTACACAGAGCAGTTTCCATCCCAAAGAGCTTAAAGAAGAGGAACATGATACCCTTAGTGGGTGGTGAAACTGTTGAGAAACTCTTCAATATTCTAGTTGGGTGCAAACAAATACTAGTGCATAATTTTATCAAGGCTTAGCTCTATAAGGACAGCCATTTGTTTAGCTATCTGCTAAGACATGAGAGAAAGATAAGGTAATGTTTGGCTTTCTAACACAGGGCATGTCTTAAGTGAGCAGTCCTGGAGCTAATTGTACCTCAGAGGGAGGCCAGTGGCACTGAGAACAGATCGAGGGCTAAAATCTCCAAGAGAAACCTCTACATTTCTGCATTGTCAGGACTTCCAGATGCTAGCAGAATCCGTGTGCATATACCAACAGCCACGAAATAAATTAAAAAGAGGTTTGACAATGCATCAGATTTATTTTTTTTTTAAACAATGAGACAGATGCAGTGAAAATGAGAATCATCCCTGCTTTCAGTGCTGGCCAGCTGGAAGTGTTTATTTCACCTTGACCGTGTTCTGGGTTTGCACATTTTTCATGCAGTACTGAGTCTGATATCATGCACAACTCAAACTGCTAATTGGAAGGTCTGACTCCTATGGAAAAATGGTCACATATCTATTATCTTCTCCGAACACTACATGTGATTGTGCAGCGTGACTCACCTGAATGCATAATTCAGTTAGAAGAGAAGGTTTGTTACAGAACAAACAGGAAAAGTAAAACAACAGAGATACAATGGCCCAAGGCACCAGCTTCTGGAGTCAACAGGGATAAGACCATCAATGGAGGAAAAAGTGGACAGGCTAGGAAGATGCACATGGCTGTAAACTATGGCAAATTCTTCTTGTATGGGAAATCTGCCAAACATACTTGAGGAAAGGTGAAGTTGAAAAAAATCCACTTGTCTTATTTTAAAAAAAAAAAAAATCTTTGAAAGTTAGCTAATTTCTGGAACAATAAATCACGTCCCATTTTGAAGAAACTGTCTCTATACCATGACAGATTTCTACTAAACTTAAGACAACCATTCCTGAGTTCAATCCCCACTGCTGCTGCTGAAGTAGTAATGAGAGATCCCTGCAATTTAACACCTAGGAATGGCTGAATTACTGAATTCTACCCCAAGAAAGGCCTCTCTCCCAGAGAGAGGACTCAGCAGGGCCCTAGGCAAGGACAGCAGCACAACTGGCCTGGTAACTGCAGCAAGCAGGTGCTCCTCCACTTTTGAGGATAAAAAAAGGAAAGGTTGGAACAGCACCAACACCTTTGCTACAACAAAAGGAGAATGAGTCACTCCTGTTTTTCTTTACCCTTTTATTTATATGCCACAGCTAATACACTGCTTCAGCAATCGCACACTTCTAACCTCTCTTTTTCAGAGCTGAACATTCCTTGTCCATCTGAGGGCTTTTCATTTGGCAGAGGTTGGCCATTTCCTAATGAGCAGCAACCAGGAAATTAGGAAACAGCAAGCACAACACACACACAGAACCACCACAGTGCTGGATACATGGAGATGAGAAAGCTGCAACCATTTGGATGAGCTAAACCTCTCAAAATTCCTTCCACCTGTTGATAACAACTACAGAACAATGTATTATAAAGAGAAAGGAGTCTTGGCATGCAAATCAGCATTCCCCATTTCAGTAACGTGGGCACACAGTCGGGGCAGGTACCAAAGTTGCTGCATTTCCCTCAGTAGACAAAAATGTTTTTCCTATTAGGAGTAACAGTACAACCCAGATACCTCTAGGTGTGAATACAGTTTTAGAGAACAAACAGAATCGGATTTTGTGTATTTAGTCTGAAAGACACCTCTGACACCTTAGATGGTTATTTTGGAAGAATACAGAAAGCCTATGTTTTGTGCCTCAAAATCAGAAAAATCGGGCAACAGGCACCACAGTTCCTTGCCTGTGCAGGTCTGTAAGGTTCAGACAGATTCAAAGCACTGCCACCATATGATGTGAGCAGGAGCTGCAACTATGGAACAACCCTTTTCTCTAAATGGTACCATAAGCATTGTGGGGGATTATTTTTTATTTGTTTAGATAGCAGGATAACCCCTGCGGGGTGCCACTTTGCAGCACCACACCAAAAACAGTAACACACCTTCTACTCTTCTGACAGTTTTAGCTGAGTAATATTTTTCCTTTGAACTCTAGGAAGAACAGCTCATTTACAAAATTATCTGAATGAACTGAAAATTGCTTTTGAGGTCACAGATCCCCCTGCTTGCTTTGCATTTCTTTAAGAAGAGGAAAAAAATAGTCTTCAGCATTGCCTCATCCCACCACATTCAGGACATGGAACAGAAGGTAAGGACTCTCATGACAGATATCAGGGCCTAGGGAGAAAAACTAAGGCAACTGCACTACTGGGAGAGCTGCAGTGAAGCAAGCTGGCTTTCAGATTTCTGGGTCTTGTCCTGTCTAATAGCAGTAACAGACAACTTTCAGGGTACTCGCTTTGCAGAACAAGCCACCTTCAGGTGCAACAATCAATACCACACATCAAGGCACTGCGAGCACTAAGCGTTTTACCCAAATGGGAATCAACTACCAAAAAACCCCAACAACTCAAGACCACGCCCCCCACACCAACAGATCTGCACCAGGCATACAGCATGTGAATTTTGTTTGAGACAAAGCTGCGCTCTGAGATGATGGTTCAGGAGAAAACAGAAGCCTTCCAAATACCCTGAAAACTCTGGAGGCACCTCCGGTCATATGAAATACTAAAGCTACTACAGGACTGCTCAAACTCACCATCCAGAAACTGCAAAATAACCCAAGCACTGCAAATCACCCTCAAGTGGTTAAACTAGGGTCAGCTACACACATTATCAAGTGCTAGAAGAGAAACAACGGAATTAGTATTTTCCAGTACCATGTCCTTGGACTGTAACTCCTGTAATCAGTGTTCACAAACACTCTGAACAAGGGCAGAGTTTTCAAACAGGAATTCAACCAAAACACTTAGATGATACAGCAATAACACCCCTGTCCAATGGGAATATAGGAAACAGAGAATAATTAAGTCAGAATGATGGGCTGTGGAATAAGCCACGTAAAAGGTGCATTCAAGAACCATACATTACAGAAAATGCCACTGCAGGACAGACAAATCCTTTGTAGATCTAGAGTTGTGAGTCCACAGGGTATACGGATGCAGAGCTCATTTTACTGGCAATAGATAAAAAGGATGGAAAGGACTTAAAGATGATCCTGAAGTGCAGCTATTTAGCAGAAAAATGGAGGCTATTTCTTCTATAAACTGATCTTACAACACAAGAAAAACACATAGTCTGCTGGTAATCCTGCCACAAGGTAAAGCGACTGAATGATACATTTCTCAACTAAGAAAAATCTTTCTGATGATCTTACCTAAACAGTGATCAGATTTGTCTGACATTAGGTAGACAAGACTGGAGCAAGAAGGCTTGCGTGAGCTGCAGAAAACAGTATGTCAGCTGGGACAGGAATTCTGACCCTTTCCTTGCAATAGCAGGAGTCCTCACTGCTGAGACCACAAAGGCCAAAATGTGTTAAAACGTTCAGATTTCTAGATCACCTGCTTTTGTGGATCTGACTCCTCAGCCCCATCAGATTCAGTTCAAGTTAAATAGCTGAGGATTGCTCTCTCCCTCCCAATATATTCTCCCATCTTGAGAGACATGACTCCAGAGCTGCAAACAAACCCGGACGACAGCAGGTTAAAGCCTCTTCTCCATTGCTGAGTTACAAGGCCAGAGCCTATTTCAGCTATAAGCAGAGATAGGATGTTAATGAGCAGCACAGAAACATCCACAAAATGCTTCACAACCTTTGTGCTTTATACATCATTTTAATATCCCTAAACCCAAGTTATTTTAAATCCTACAGTTAGAAGGAAAAAGGCAATTATTAGTGCCAGACAGTCCAGATTTCTCCATGGCTGCCCAATGGCCGTGAGGGTGCCAAAATACCAAGTCACCTCGCGCTTGCGTGCCACAAGCATAAGGAAACCAGTAACAGTGATGGTGCTGATCAGTCAACACAATCCAAGACAAGTATGGGCCCTGTGCCAACCAGGCATGAAATAAAAACAATACAAACTAAATAAAAGACAAGAAAAGAAAGCAATTGCTACTGACCCTGCCTTCACTTCCTGCTGCCTGGCTATACGGATACATACACATGATAGATTTGCTTTCTGACCTGCCAATGTGGGAAAGAAATCTTCAAAGCATCCCCATTCCCATTTGGAAAAAAAGACGACAAAAAATCTCCTTTTACAGAATTCATCCAGTAACCAGAAGTTCCCCATTACAACAAATCAAATTAAGATACTATTCAAGCTAGCAAAGTACTCAGCTGAAACACGCAGGTAAGGACACAATTTGCCTGTCTGATTCTTGTAAATACCTTCTTGTTTGATTTTCTTGTTCTTGTGTTACTAATAAATTATACAATACCGAACAACATCTTAAAAGGAGAACTGTAAACTTCAATTTAAAAAGTTCAGCTAGAAACCCACAATTACACTTTAAACTACCAAAATGCTGCAAGCAGAAGGAAGTGCCCTTACACTATATATGCAGTTTGAATGATCTCAAACAAGGGAAAAGGGGAGAAGGCAGTCAGTTAAAAGATGAAACACGTTTTTCTCTTCTAGTGCTAAAACATAACTTTTTTGGTCTCAAGCTGGGTGTTGATTTACATGCAAGACTCGTACCAGCTAAGTCCTGGTAAGCCAGACAGCCCCGTGAGCACACAGCGTGATGTTTAACCAGCGCTCCTGCTCCAGGTACTGCAGCGTGATACACGACATGGCATGCCGGGACGTCCTGGCATGGCACTCTCCTCTGCCCACCTGCAGCATGGGCAAAATTGCAGAAGACGCAGCTCAAAGCAGCTATAAACAACAGGAGAACACATTACACAGTGCAATCACTGGCCGATTGCACCCAAAAATAGTTTAAATTGTCAAAGACCTGCTAAAAAAATACTTCTTGTTCACAGTAGTCAACTGTGGCATGCTATTTTTCTGAAGTGCAGCATATTTTTCAGCCTGGAGAATTACGTGTGATTTCCAGAGCAGGACAACAGGAAAGGGGAGAAGGAAGAGAAGAATCAGACCACCAAAGCACATTTATAATGGAGATCTTGCATCGCCCAATATTCAAAGTATGCTACCAGTCAGATGTCAAGCACCAGAGCGTAAAGCTGATGTTCTACCCTGACCACACCAGGGCAACGAGCTTCCCCCTGGCAAACAATTACCGGAGTTAGCAGGGACCATGAATAAACTTCACATTTTGTCCTTAATGAGAAACAAAAGCAAAAATGTCAAGCTTCTGCTGAGGTATTTTCTGGGTGGTTTAGCAACTATCCTCCAACAGTACCTTTTATTAGTTTGTTAGAACTAACACATACTAAAAATAACCAACAAGAGCACCACTGTCGTCAACAACTGCATGCATGAGGCCACACCAACCATCAATTCAGTGACAGATCCTTATGGTCTGGCCTGACTTTGAAGGTGTAAGAAGCATTTAATTAAAACTCTTCCCCCTAAGTAGGTCTAAGTCCTATATTCCTTGCACAATCAAGAACAGGGAGAACCCAAAACAAGCAGAAAGGACCTACCGCCCGCTAACTGCCCAGTCAGTGGGCTCTGACTTAAGGCTATCAGAGATAGGAAGGCTGCGAGCAACACCTTATCATGTTAACACCTCAGTGTGTTTGACTCCTACATTTCCAGAGGTTACACCAACCAGGCTTGACTGGAAAACTAAACAATTTTTACCGTGGTCTTTTCCACTACTGCAAACCCACTATTGAGAAAAAGCCAACTGTGCCAAAGTTAGATGAGCAAAGAAATAACAAAACCCGTCTTGCAAATCAAAGCTGAAGATGCGCAGAGAGCGTCACAGGGGCCAGGTGGTACCAGCATTGCAATTGCACAAAAGGCCAAAGACGCACAAGCATAATTACATTGGGAAGAATGAGAGTGACCTCAGACGCAGACAGCGCTGGTTACTCTTGTAAAAAAAAGTAGATTCTTGCAGCTAAGCCACACAACAGTATCACCAGGAAAGCATCACAAACTATTCATAAATGCCTTCTTGAAACCACAGCTTAGAAGCAGGAAGACAAAAATTACACTTTTGCTGGCAATTTTACATAGTAAAAATGTAACTTCTTGAACATTGCTTTAGTAAGCCTGAGTCCTATAGACTCATAAAACACAACTGTGCTGCCCAAAACCAAGGGCAACGAGACATTATTAACAGTAATAAAGTTCTTGAGCTACAGAGCATTCAGTGTTCTCTTAAAATGATTAAAATGAACAAATCCTCCTTAATTGTATTAGTGTTGACTACCCGAGGGAACATAGCTCAGTCGCTAAAGCAGGGAGAGGAGACCAGCCATCTGACAGCATGCTCACAGCCCCGACCTGGCCGCTCCTCTCCTCTCTGCCCTTCTTTTACTGTCATAGCAGGCACCCAGCTCATGCTGAACTGAGCTTTGCCTCCCCCCTTTGTGCTACAGAAGTTTTGAGATCTTCAGGTGAACTATTATGGGTAGAATTATAACTTAAATACAGAGTAGCTCCAGCCCACTGAATTCAGTGACAAAATCTCCCACAGGCTTCCGTGAGGCCAGGATTTCACGCCGAGCCCGCCTCTCGGCAGTCTGCTAATGAGCGTGAAAACCCACAATGAAGCCACCGCGTTCTCCTCTTCCATCTGGGCTGCTTCAAAACACCATCATCTGGAGGAGAGGCACAGCGGGCTGGGGCTGCTGCCAGCACCTATGTATTGGACACCTTACCTGCTACCTAAGGGACCTCCAAAGTACGCTCCAGATGTCGGCTGGGGGACCAGGAATAAACTGCTGGCCATGGAGTCCCCAGAGCTGAAAAGGAGTGTCCACTTTTATCAAGTTTATCAAAGTCTGGCCGCAGAGATCTTGAGATACTGAACTGCAACTCTATACCTCCACCTTTCAGCTGAAATCCAACTCTCAACACCTTCCACTGGTATTCTGCAACTTTGGTGCTGAGCATCCAAACAGCACAGTTAAAAAGCACATAACTAAAAAAAAAAGCTTAATTTACAAAAGAAATGCTGCCAGCTCTATTTTTAGTCAAACCAGTGTTTCCACCTCCCCAGGTCCAGAGCATTCCCTTGGGCTATTCTGAAATGAACACAATTCCTTAACAAGAGCTTTCAGCGAATCCAATGACACACGGAAGGTAAAAGCTTGAACAAATGAAAAAGTATTCTAAGCAATTTGTAGTTGGGCAGCAGGCTACATCGTGACTCTTTTACCAAGCGAGTGCAAGGTTACTGAGATATCAAATGGGAAACACGCATCTTAGTCTCCAGGGTTTCCTCTGGAGCAAGCTGAATGTTATAGATTTCTAGAGCCAAATTAGATTTTGTGTTTGAGCCAAAACAACGTCCTTTAGAATACAGAAACACACAAGAAAAAAAAAAAAATTGGGGTCCTATTAGGGATGGAGAAGGAATTGCCCTAGGAAACAGTCTTGAAAAAACAAGTCGTGTCCCCCTCAGGATACAAGTACAGCACAAAGGAGCCTCCAACACCAGTGAGAAAATCCCTGTGTCCTTCCTCACACTCACATGGTGCGACCCATTTCTGTGAATTACAAACACGTGGTGGCTGTGACACCAGACTGCCTACCTAAACACACTTTTATATGTTTGGGTTTTGTTTTTTTTTTTTCCATTGAGCTTCCTCCACAATGGTATCAAGATGAAATAAGTCACTTCTGTCTGCAGCCCACCCGGTGCATCTGGAGGCCCCAGCAGAACTGCACACTCAACTGCTCCAAACATGCAAGTTTTCTGGCTTGGAGCAAAGCGCTGCCAGCTCATTTAACAGTTAAAAAGATGGAAAACAGTCTCTGGGATTTGAAACACCCAGTCCTGAACCTAAAAACTGATAGTGTGGAAGCAAAAAATGGGATAAATTTTCCTTTTTAGATGCCAGATTTCGTATTTTTCTATTACAAGTAGCCACACCTCAGCACCTGTCTTGTTACCTCTCACTGGCCCAAATTTCTTTCATTTCAACTTGGAGTCAAGCTACTGAGAACAGAGCGCAGAAGTGACAACAACTTTTAATCAGCGCAATGAATTTTTTAAATTCAAGACAAATGAGACATTCAATACATGAAGTCACAGAATTCTTCATCATCATCATCCTGCAACAAATGTTCTCCTGCAGGAACATTCACATTCAGTAAGTGCATCCCATTTTAGGGCAGCACCATGGGAAACATCTAAGGGGCCAGGAAAGTGGAAGAAAAACAAAGATGACGTAAATCTGTTTTCAAGAAGGGGAAAAATAGGGGGAAGTGTATTTGTATTTGCCCACAAAGCTAATGGCAATGACATCCTCACTGCTTTCCTCTGTCTCTACTGCGGGCAAGTTTAAGTGATGCTTACAATACTTGGAACAGACAGAAATATTAATTCAAAACAAGATCATATGAGCTTTTTGAGAAGTGGGAAAGTTGGTGGACAGCAATTTGCTTTAAGACTGTAGGACTTCTTTTCAGCTACACAAAATCATCTGATTCTCTCTGCTCCTGTATCAGTATCACTGCATCCTTTGTTTCCAGACACTGAACAGTCCCCCCTTGAAGAGCTGCTCAACAGGAAAGCACCACAGACAGCTTTGACTACACGATTCCCACCAACAAAACTGGTGGGCTCGTTCATCATTTGCATGTTTGTTTTTTAAAGATGAGAACACGAGATTCTGTTTCATTACGGCTTTAAAAGTTTGTCTTTATCCTTACTGCTGCTCCATATTGTAAAGTAAGTAACTTCAGCGCAGAGGCAGTCTATAAATAATCACATATTAGCACACCAGGTACAACTCCAGGAAGTTCCACTGTGAACAGGTAACACCCAACCCAAAGCTCTCATGAAGCAGCAGGAAGACCTCACTACCTGCTAAACTCTGCATAGCTTTTGACAGCCAGTATTTATTTGCAAATCCCTGTTCCCATTAAAACAGGACCAACTCCCACAGCATATGCCATAAAAACAACTCTCTCAATTATTCACACTGATAGTCAACATCTCCTGGCAATGCTGGATAACTCAATAACCTTTCTGTTAAAGGAACATGACGTCTGATAGGGGAGCCTCCGCAACTTAGCTCGAATCTTATGTCCAAAAGACTGACATTTTGGGCTATGGCAAGACCTCTCACCAAAAATTTAATCTATTAATAAAAACCACTACTTCCTCCAGCCACAAAAATCCGCAATCAGTCTTGAAGGGAACCTCTCGCTCTCCTTTCTGAGGGAAAGCTCCTCAGAGCTCCTGCTTAATGCCTTTACCTGGAGCAGAGAGAAAAGAGAGACAATAAAAAGCAAGCAAACCCCATCCAGTTGCAGCACATAACAATTTTGTTATCTATATTTGTCCTGTACAGGAACTGCACCAAGCTGCAGGTGCCTTAACCGTATTTGCAAATCAGTTTTCCTCCAAGTGGAACATCTTCCAAGCCTCTGACGTTAAACTTTAACTAACCAAGTTGAACACAGCAATTGCAACCCTCTTCTTATGGCTCAAACTTCCATTTGCTCAATTCAATATTTAACAAAGAAAAGCAGGGTACGAAGCACAATTTTAAAGCAACAAGAGCAGCTGTTTCACCTGCCATCAGTGTCAAACGGCAGGCTCGCCCGCTAAGTTTTAAAGGTAGGGCTCGACTCATGGCAAACAAATTCAGAGTTTCTTCAGTAAATTTAGAGCCTGAGAATTGTTTAATAATGCAGTAATTCCTCTCCTCCCCTGAGATTACCCAAGAGACATTTGCCAGCAACCTTGCCAGACAACCTGAGAGCTGCACGGCTCTATTCTGAGTTAATAAACTGCTCACCCTTGTGGTTCACAAGGGTATCATGTGAAGAATATATTTATTTAAAAGTTGCATAGATAATATGTAACTACCAGTGTCATTACAGTTTAGCCAGTCTTTTGGACACCATGCAAATCCTGCGCAAGTTCAACTAAAATATTATGCAAAAAAAACCCAACCAAACCCTCACCATTTCCCCCAGCTGCATCTATTTTTACTTTTTCTGTCAGTGGCAGGACTGACTCTTCAGAGGCTTTTCCATCCCACCACGCAAGCCTGACTCGGTTAAAGCCACTGTCACCTTTGATTTGCCTCCTGGCTCCCGTCCACGACAACCACGCGCTTATCCACGCAGGCTTTTGTTTTTAACGCCAATCAAAACAGTTTACCTAAACGCCAAGACTCCCTCGCAGCTGGAAAATAAAACAAACGCGGCTGGGAAAAGCAAGGATGCGAATCCCAAAGCCGGGAAGAAGGACGGCGGCTGCAAGGGGCCAGGCTCCCGCAAAGACACCGGGAATGGCGGGGGGGTGCACAGAGGGGGCTGTGGCAGCGGGGGTGGGTGCCGGAGCCCAGCCGGCTGCTCCTTTCCAAGGCGGGGAGGGGGATCCGAGTTTCCTTTCCCCAAACATTTGCTACCGGCCTTGCCAGAAAACTCCACAGCGGCGGCGGGAGGAGGCGAAGGCCGCTCGGCCGGTAAACACCGGCGGGCTGCAGCCGCCCTCCCCGCGGTTGAAGTCGCCCTCCCGGCGGCCCTCCGCCCCGGGGAGGCCGGGTCGGGCCTCGCCGGTGACACACGTCAAAGCCTGGAACCGTCCGGGGCTCGCCCGGCAAACACCGCCCGGGGAGGCCGCGCCGCCGGCCCAGCGAGGCCGCTCGCCCCCGCGCCC
>NW_010972598.1:12152926-12153285 GCF_000737465.1 Haliaeetus leucocephalus | reverse complement strand
GAACCAGCGTTCCCAGTGTCCTGCAGCCGTGCCCCCCGTTCCCTGCACCAGCGCTCCCAGTTAGCCCAGCCAGGGACAAGCCTGGCGGCCCAGCAGCCCTTGCACCAGTGCTCCCAGTGTCCCCAGTACCCAGCACCAGCGCCCCAGCAGCCCCCACACCAGTGCTCCCAGTACCCAGCGCCAGCACACCCAGTGCCTGGCGACAGTGCTCCCAGTGTCCTGCTGCAGTGCTCCCAGTTAGCCCAGCCAGGGACAAGCCTGGAAGCCCAGCAGCCCCTGCACCAGTGTTCCCAGTGTCCCCAGTCCCCAGCACCAGTGCACCCAGTGCCTGGCGACAGCATTCCCAGTGTCCTGCAGCC
>NW_010972598.1:12151274-12151523 GCF_000737465.1 Haliaeetus leucocephalus | reverse complement strand
GAAGCAGGGTGTGCTCTACCTCCAGCTGCAGCAGACCTTCGGGAAGGTGAGAAGGTGGCGGGGGGCTGCTCGGTCCCCGGGGAGGACCCATGGGGGGGCTCGGCTGGGGTGGGCACGGGGGGGACGAGGGGGTTGCATCCGAAGGGAATGGGATGCTCCTACCCGTTGGCTCCCCAACCATCCTCCGGCTCTCCGCCAGCATGTCGGGCTGGTAGGGACGGGCCGGGGGCTGGGAGGCGCTGGGGGCCC
>NW_010972598.1:12120206-12151264 GCF_000737465.1 Haliaeetus leucocephalus | reverse complement strand
CCCCCCCCACCAGTGGGACCCCCGCCCCGGGGCAGAGGCTCTGCAAAACGGGCCAGGGCCGTGGCATAAACTGCTGCAACCCCCAGAGCCTCGTTGCTTCAGCAACTGATAAAGGCCGGGGTTTAGCAATGGCTCCCACCCACACCGCTCTTGTGCAAGAAGGGGAAGGAGCCACCCGGGGCGACTCCGGCACCGCGCTCGGGCAGGAGACGGAGCCCAGTCCTGCTCCAAATGCCGGAGACAGAGCGGGTGCGAGGCAGGGCAGGGCAGGGCATCGCCTTCCCGCGGCAAGGCAGCTGCCGCCAAGCGTGATGCCCGCGATGGCAGAGGACGGGGCAGAGGCCACCCCCACGTTTCGGCAAAGCCTGCCGGGCTCGGCAGGTCGCCGGTGCAGGGATCCGCCGCGGAGGATGCTCTGATTTCTGTGCAAGACTTCCTCTCCCGCCGCTTCCCCGCTGCCGGAGCCGGTGTGCCTCCCACGCACGGTGTGCCGTGAGCTGCTGCCTTCTCAGAGGGCGAGTTGGGAATCGTTTAAAAGTTGGTGTTTTCCGGGAAGACGGAGCAAACGAGGAGCTGAAAGTCCTTCAGCAGTGGGGGGCCATTGGCACAGCTTTTGGGTGCCGCAGGGTAGGGACAGGGGTTGGGATGGATCCCGGTGCCGGCTGAGGCTGGGGTGCTGCCAGTGCCTTTGCCGGCTGGGAATGCCTGGCTGCAGGCTGCAGACTGTCTGTCGGGGATGCTTTTCCCCAGGCTGCCCAGTTTATCTCACTCCCCAGCTTTGGCCAGCCTGCCTGGGCGAGGGTGCGAGACCCTGCCCGGACCCTGGAGGGGTTTGCACCGATGTCGTGCCCTGGGCATGGTCCCGAGGGGATGAAAACTCCTGGAAGGGTGAAAGCAGAGCTGGCTGATACTGGCCATTCACTCCTCTCACTGCTTCTCCCCACGGCAGAAATGGAGGAAGTTCTGGGGTGTCTTATACCGGGAAAGCTCCTGTTCCACCGCCCGCCTGGAGCTCTTCGAGGGCTCGGCACCGCCGGCCGCGGAGAAGCTGCGGAAAGGCGAGGGCAGCAAGCGGCTGGTCAAGCTGAGCGACTGCGTGCATGTGGCGGAGGCGAGCGGCGATGCCGGCTGCCCCAAGGAGACCGTCCCTTTCCTGCTGGAGACCACCGACAAGCGGTACCTCCTGGCTGCTGACGGCACTGAGGCGGCCGACTGGATCCAGAAGCTCTGCGAGCTGGCCTTCCCGGTATGCACTGGACGTGGATAACAGGGGCACGGGAGACAGCGGGATCCCTGCCGGGGATTTCCAGGGGTCTGCTGGGACGGGGCAGGCTGGGGGGATGCTGTGTGCTGCCCTCGCTCACCCGCTGCTCTTTCCCGGGCAGAGGAGCAGGGAGGAGCAGGCAGCAGGCAAGGATGGTCAGCAGAGCTCGCTGGGCACCAACAGCGAGTTCTCCATGGAGGAAAACTCCCTCTACAGCTCCCGAGGCAAAGGTAGGCTCCGGGAAGCGGGGAAGGTGCAGCGGGGTTGGGTTGGCTTGCACAGGAAGCAATGCATGTCCTGCAGCACCTCAGCATCCCCCCCTTCCCAAGGCACCTCGGCCAGTTTTGCACCAGAGAGCAGCCCCCGCCGCGGCTGTGTGCAGGAGGTGTGGTGGAAAGTCTTCCCCTGAAATAACTCCTTCCTGCTCTGTGGTTTGGCAGGGCTGGGTTTTGCTGCGCTATCAGCTTGCTCCTGCGCAGCCAGAGCCCTCAAGCCCTTATCAGCCGGACGCCGCTTCCCCGACGCCCCGGCTGCAGGGGCTCACGAACCCCATGGCACCTCCCTGGGGTGAAAGATGCAGCTTTGCTCTCGCAGCAAGGAACTCTGCTCCTTGCATGTGTCAAATGCCACCTTCCTCCACCCCCAGCCGGCTTGGAGCAGGCGTTCAAGGTGACGGTGAGGGCCACCGAGTCCTCCGAGCGCTGCCGGCTCTGGGGCCGGTGCATCCTGCGAGCCGGCGAGGAGGCACTGGAGCTGCAGCATTTCCAGACCTTCGAGATCCTCTACAGCTGGCCCTACCATTTCCTGAGACGCTTCGGACGGGATAAGGTAAGCGGGATCCGGGAAGGGTGGGCTGGCGGTGGGCTGCGGCACGGGGTCCTGATCCTGTCCCTCCCCAGGTGACCTTCTCCTTCGAGGCCGGCCGGCGCTGCGCATCTGGAGAAGGCAACTTTGAGTTTGAGACCAGGCAAGGCAACGAGATCTTCCAGGCGATCGAATCGGCCATCAACAGGCATCGGTGCCGGGGAGCCGAGGAGCCGCGGCGGGGCGGCCCCGGGGACGATGCCACCCGGCCGCTCGGCCACACCAAGATGCCCAGCTGGGCGCAGGGGCACGAGGAGCCCGGCGGCACCAAGTCCTCCTCGCTGGAGCCCACCTGGGAGGGGAAGGTGCCAAAAGCCAAGCCGGCGACGTCCCCCGGCAACTGCTCTGGGGCCGGGGAGCCGTTGGGTACCTTCCTGCCCTCCCGCGGTGCCGACTGCTCCTACGCCGAGCCCTGCAACTCCGTCCGTCGGGGGAACCCCCCGGTGCCGGAGAAGAACCGGAGGCAGGATGCTCCGGCCAAGGAGACCGCCGAATCCGAGTATGCCATCCCTTTCGACACCATCGCCAAGACCTTCGTGGCTCGCAAGTTCGGCAAGCTGGTCCGTCACCCCAGGGAGGTCCCCGACCCTTTCTACGACAGCATCGAGGAGGCAGGGGGGCGAGTGGGCAAGCAGCCCCCGCAGCTCCCCACCGTCGCCAAACCCGACCACATCTACGACGAGCCCGAGGGTCTGTCCACCCACATCGTCTACGACGAGCCCGAGGAGGTGAAGGGGGAGGCGTGGAGGCTGCAGGCGGCCCCGGAGGAGCCCACCGGGCACGAGTACCCCTTCTACAACCCGCAGCAGGATGACTACGCCGTGCCCAAAAGAGCCGTCCCTCTCCGGCAACCCTTCCTCCTGCAGGGCAAGGAGTGGCTGGGGGACACCGAGTATGACAACGTGGCCCTCAAATTTGCCAAGAAGAGGAACCTGCAGTGAGTGGGATGGGGAAGGAGAGGAGAAAACCCTCCCTCCCTGTCCTGCGGCTGGCGGATCTCCCCCCCCGTCCCCTCCCCTAGCAGAGCTGAGACCCCCCCAGCTCAGCGCACCCATGGCCGGAGAAGACCGGAGCGAAGCTCTCCCCTCCATCCCGGGCAATCCCTCCGGAGCGGCGGGGCTACACATCTGGCCAGCTGCGGCACCGGCAGCCGGGATGCGCCCGCTGGAGGGCACTGTGGGCCCGCCGGACCGGCAGGGCACGGCAGGCAGCGGTCGGGCAGGGGTCGTGTCCGTGTGTCCGTCCCCCCGCAGCCCCCATCCGCTCGTATCATCCCGCAGCCTCAGGACCAGCACCTTGTAGCCTGCTCCTGAGGAACAGACCCCCAAATTCCCCCTGCTCCTCACCCGGTCAAACTAGGGGAACCTCAGCTTTGCAGGCTGCGGAACCCTCACGAGCATCCCTAGGGATGCGAAGCCCTAGGGATGCGCGTCCCCACATCCCTAGGGATGCACATCCCACCCTGTGAGGGCAGCTGGATAATGCACAGCCCCGGGATGCCGAGCCCATGCTGCTGGCGATGCACATCCCTGGGGATGCACAGCCCGTACAGTGACTGCAGCCGGATGATGCTCAGCCCCGGGATGCTCAGCCCACGCTGCAAGGGCCGGCTGGTGATGCACACCCCACACCTCGAAGGCAAGCGGACGACGCACAGCTGGCACAGCAAACACACCCCACCTGCAGATTTCTCTTGGCCCGCTCAGCCCTTGCCGAGTTGGCACCGTGGGCGCACGCAGCCCCCAGCCCCCCCTGCCCCACCACGTCCCTGTTCTCAGTCCCCGCCAGCGCTGTGGCCAGGGCTGGGCATCGTGCCTGTCCGAAGGTCATGCCACATCCTCGCTCAGCAAGAACAGTGGCATAAATTTCTACTGTCTCAGCCGTGTTTTTATTTTTAATTTTTTTTTTTTTTTTTTATAAAACCACTTTCCAGCTCCTCTGAATTATAGATGAAATACTCAGCTTTATTGTCATGGTGATTTTCGTGGCTGGCTCCTCTCCTCCCAGTACAACGAGACCAGTATGCAGCCTGACACAGCCTGACTCGCTCTGGGTCAGCCTGCTCCTCCTCCTCCTCCTCCTCCTCCCAGCCATCTCCAGCCCTGCACGGCCCTTGCTAGGGCACATCCAACCCCTCAGCTGGTGAGAGGCACCAGCCCCAATTCCCCATCGGCTGATGGTCCCCCAGCACAGAACGGTCTCCCTGGGCTGCCCCGGGCTCCGTCGGTGCCCATCACCCCACACAGGCCATCTCCGGTGCACACCAGCTCTGTCACCGCGATGGAGGGACCTTGGGAGCTGCTGCCGGTCCCCCACCACCCCAGCAGGTCTGCCACCAAAGGCAAAGAAAAGGCATGAATTATTTATAGTCTCTTTCAATCAAATAAATGCTTAGGTGCTTGAGTTAATTTCCTGGATCCTGAAAATCCAAAGTGTAGACTTTTAATAAGGCAAATTAAGTGCTTTATATATTACACTGATTAAAGCTCCGTATCAATCTATCACACGCTGGATTGAAGGGGCCAGGAAACAAACAGGTCCCCAGCAGCCGTGCTCCCCTCGTGCAGGCAGCGGTGGGCTCTGCTGCCTGCCCTGCCCGGGATCACACAGGGCACAGGGATGCTCCCTGTGCAGAAACACCTAAAATAGGTCTGAGGAAAAAAAAAAAAGAAGAAAAAACAAGTTTCTAATAGGTTTTTCCAGCGAGTCAACATCAGACCAAGGAAAAGCATGGAGCAAGGCAGATGGTGCCGTGCCCTGGGACCTGCCGACAGCATGGGCAGAAGTTTAGGAGGCAGGAGGGTGTGCTGAGGGATGGGAGATGATCCTTAGCCAACCGTCCCCATCCTTTCCCTGGTCTGTTCCTACAGCAGCAAGGGATGATCCCTGTCCATGACCGGGCTGGTTCCCATCTGCAGACCCCGGGCAGCCCGGGCATGGCCAGGAGCATCCAGCAGCACCACCGGCTTGGTTAGTTGGAGCTCTGGGAACTCCTGATGGCACACTGCCATTCACTGGGAATCAATTGCTTAAGCGTGTGCTATTAATAATTAGTGCTCATTATGGTGGTTATTTATTATTAATCAGTGTTAACACAGTCCTCTCTCCTCGCCATCCTCCAGCCAGGCTCCCCACTGCGATCCCCGCTCCTTCCAGCCGCCTCCACCTCTATTTTTCTTCATTAACCAAAGAAATGGAAACACCTTCCCAACTTCACTTAAAGATCCTATGGGTCTAACGAGATTTGTACCGTGCCAGTCAGGCTAACGAGGGAGTTGCTGTGAATGGCACTAATGAAATTTCACAGAGCATGGGCCGAGCGAAGTGCCACAGGTTTTGCTGCCGGAGTAAATTGCTCACGGCATCCCCTGCCGTGAGCAATAAAACCCGTCTGCATGGACAGGGTTTTAGGGTGGAAAAAGGGGACCTGTCCTGGAATATCAAGTCCAGGTAAGGAGGATGTAAAGGCTGGAAAAGCCCTCGGCGGGGCTCAGCGAGGAGCTGGGCTGAGAAAACAAAATCGATGGCAGAGAGGGGAGGAAGAGATTACAGCACAAAGCCCCAGACAAATGGAGAACGCTTTAATCTGATTAGGGAGTTATTGTCATTATTGTATTATGCTGATTATAAATCATTTAGGAGCACGGCTAATCAAAACAGAAATTTGTTCAGAGCTTTAAGGGTCGCTACTCTGGCAAATGCCCCTGTCCCTCTCCCACGCTTCCCTCCAGGAGCGGAGGCAGAGCTGCATCCCGGGGCGAGGGGCACGGACCAGGGATGCAGCCCCTGCAGAGAAAACAGGGAGGATCCCAGGGGAAGGATGGGCTGGCAAGGCTTGGAGGGGCAGAGCAAGGAAAAAGGGGTACGGGCATCTCCGGGGTGAAGAGGATGGGGAAATAAGAAAGGAGCGAGCTCGTCGAGTAACCCTGGTGGGGATGCTGCCCGTGGCCGGGAGACGATGCTCCTGGGGCCGGCCATACCAGGACCATTTTTCCCCCGCTGCTCTGTGCACCTTGTCAAGGCAGCTCCTTTTTTCATTACTGTCTCTTCGGATTAGAGATGTGCTCATTTTGCAGCACGCTCGCCGCTCGGCGGCCGAATCCCAGGCGCCACGGTGCAGCTGCAAACTGCATTAGCGTCTCGCCAAGGAGGCCCTAATACTATTAGGAGGGAGGCATTATAGGTGCTAAATGACAAGCCCCTAATCAGCCCCCGGATTTATGTCAATCACGTTCCCTGCACAGGGCGGAGCAGGGCCCTTCATTCAGAAAAAATTGCCTAATTGGGAGGGTCTGGATTCTCTTTGCCTGTCTTGTTTCTGGAGTTCTGGGGCTCCTGGCTGCCTTCGAGGGATGGGGAATAAATGAAGCTGATGACAAGGTGCAGGATGAGGAGCAGGGAGGTGGTGACTGTGGCCACGGGTTGGAGCTACAGCCAACTGCTAACTCTATCCAGCCTGCTTTTTCTTTCGTTTTCAGTGGCTCGAGAAATGCGGGACTGGTCATCGCTAGGATTTTGCAGGGATTGCATCAGTTCAGACTCTGCTGAGGACTGTACAGGAAAATAGGTGGGAAAAAGGAGACTGTTTTTCCGTTTGCCCACCCCTGCGTGGGTACCCTTAAAGAGCTGGGCTGCCTTCCTGCCCTTGGCTTCAGCAAAATTAATTGGCAATTACCAGAAGTCCATAAAAACCAGCCTTTCTTGGGGAAGGAAGCTGTAAAAGCCGCGTGTCCGCAGCCGTATTTCCTTCACTCCGCATTGATCCCGTGGCCTCTGCTGGCCACGGCTCGGCTGCGGGGTGATATGCTTGGCCCCCGCAGACCCATCCCCATCGATCCCAGGCACCTCGGCCGGCCCGCAGCCCCTTGCAGCCGGGAGCATCGCTGACCCCCTGCTAGCACCGGGTGCGAATTCCCAGACTGGTGCCAGCCTGTAGCAGTGTCACTTGTCCTCTGTCTCCTTCCCACCCATCAGGCAATATTTATAATGATGGCTGCCATGGGGAAAAAAAAAAAAAATCCCGTAGCTGCAGCTGGAAGGGGCACATCACAGCATTAGCAACCCTCCCAGCACCAAAATGCCCCCTGGACGTGGCACCGAGGGGTGCCTGGATGGAGGCAGGGTTTGGGGACCATCCTTCTGCGGGATGGAGGGATGCAGGAGGGCACGGCTGGCCTCTCCCACCGAGATGCGCTGAGGCCAGCGTGATGCCCCATGAGATTGGAGAGGCTGAAGCTCCGGCGAGAGCGTGCATGCAAAGCCGGGACCAAAGGAGCAGCTGAATTTGCTGCTTGGTCCTGGAGGAGATGAGGAGGGCTGGTGGCCAAGGGTGTGGAAAGGCAATTGCCTTCTGGAAAGGCAATTTGCTGCTGGTTTTGGTCCAGGGGATCACTCTTCTTATGGGACGGCGATCTGTGCAGTGCCGGTGGTCTCGCTGGGCTGCGGAGGGTAACGGGAGCAGGGGAAGGGTTCCCACACCCTCTGTGAGCCCCAAAATCCCTCCATGTCATTTTCCAGTGCTGAATATTTGACGAAGGCTAAAATACTAATAAGCTGTATTACAGCAGCGCTGCATGGAGCCCAGGAGAGCGTTTTAGCTCTTTGGATATTGCATGCTACTCCTACACTTTCATTACGGGAATCCCATTAAAGGTATTGGCTGGACCGTAATGATGGCGAAGGGGGGGATGCGGTCAGAGTCCTAATTTCAGAGTCCTGCCGGCTGCTGCCGTGTCCCTGCCTGCTCACTCCCCTGCAACCGCAGAACCGTCACGGGGCAGGTTGCATTTAAAAGCCTAGATTGAATCTGGAGATTTTTAAAAGCCCTCAGCTCCCATATGTCTCTGCTGCAGCGGATGTGTTTAGTACGTTCCCTTTGCCTTAATACGCACTGTTTGAACAAAAATAATGCTCTGTATATTTTATAGAGCTCCTCCACATGCACATTTTGTCAGGACTGCAATATAAATATCCCCACCAGCCTCCCAACACCCACCTGCCCAGACTGATGCTTAAGCAAGAAAATGTAAAAATACACCCTCCGCGCTAATCTGCTGCTGATGGCAACAATTAAGCAGCAAATGAGGCTGCCAAAACTTGTCCTTCTCCAGCCGGGTCGGTGCCCAGAAAGGGTCTGCTCCCTTTGTGGCTGCTGCAAGGATTTGCTGAGGGGACCTCGGGGTCCCCGAGCAGCCCCGGTGCTCGGTGTGTTGCCATCACCGTGATACGGGGCACGTGTAGCCAGTTATTAAAAGGCATTACCTGTCCGATGTCATGCTGTCCCCTGCAGAACAGCTACCTTTCCCAGGGACTCATCTCATTAGAAAAGGAGCCGGGAAGCGGCTGAATTTCCACCCTGCTGCTCTCAGTTATCTCTGCGAAAGGGGAGCCAATTACCAGCAGCTGGTGAGAGCCTAAAATTATTATTAATTTCAAACAAAGCATATGCTTTGTGTTAACAATCCTCCATGGTGTGGCAGAAGGGCCAATACCGTCCAGATGGCTCAACGTGCAGCGGGAATGATTAATGCACGGCTCTGCCGCCTTGCCGGGAGGTGTGCGGGGACGGAGGGCAGGGGCCATGCTGCGGTGCCCGCCGTGTCTGACACGAGGTGAGACGGCAGCAGGAGCCCGTCCCAGGGTCACGAGCAGCATCTATCACTGCTTATAATCAAAGAAAACCCCTGCACACTTGAGCTAACGTCCTCCCGGTGTCCCCGCGCGCAGGGCAAGGGAGCAGGGATGCTGGCAGTGCCGGAGAGCCGTGGGTCTGGCAACAAGATCCCCCAGAGAAGATATACGTGGATAAGTGTACTAATATAAGTATATTAAGGAAGGTTTGGTTCCCAGGCTGGCAAGAGACCTGCTGTCCCGACAGACGGAGGTGAAGCAGCTCCTGCTGCTCAGCCCCGTGGGATGCTAAAGGCTGGTGCTCTCCCTGCCTGCTCTCAGCTCCCTGCAAGCAGACTGCCTTACTGGATTTATGTTGGAATAGAAGATGAATCATTTTCCTTTCTATCCCAGGCCTGGCCTGCATGTGGAGATGGGTGGGAAGGCATTTTCCAGCTCGGCTCGAGGGTTTGCAAAGGCCTGAGCCATCTGTGAGCACTTTGGCACCCAGGACTGCAGAGCGCGGGAGCACATTAAGTGCTGCTTTGCTTCCTTAACTTGCCATGGGAAATTACACTGATAGGTGTTAATGCAGAGTCCAGAGCAGTGTTTTCTCTTTGAAATGCAGCAATCGCATCTGAAATAGCTGGTGTGAAAATAAAGAATGGTTTCTATTTTTACTGGGCAGCGGGAGCCGGTGCCATGGGTTGCCTTTGCACGAAGCTGCTGCTTGACTCCGCTGATCCCAGGTGGGCTCAGCCCAGTGCCCTGCCCCTGCAGAGCACAGACTGGAGCAGATATTCAGGGAAAGAGGGTCTGTTCACAGCAGTGGGGACTCGTTTGGACACAGATCCTCCCCAAAGGGGTTTCTCCTTTGGGTCTGTCTGGCCTCAGCTTCCAACAAGACCCTGGTCCTTGGGAAGAGCTGGTTTGCAAAGCTGCTCCCACGGGTCCCCCTGCATGATGCTTTTCTCCACCCTTTAGCAAGATCAATAGATCAAGGTCCTTGGAGGGCTCCGGAGATCCCGCTGGATTAACACGATCCCACATCCACCAGTGTGGAGCATCTCCTGCCTGAAGATGGGTACCCAGAGCTCACACTCGGACTCTCAGTCCCCTACCCGTGGGGGACCCGCCGAGACTTTGCCCTGGCAGGATGATGCCAGTGTCGCTGCTTCGGCCCCCAGGGACCCTGGGAAGGGGGTGGCAGGAGCAGCAGAGTTTCTTTAAATCCCGCAACTGGAATTGAGAGCGAAGCATCTCCAGGGGAGAGGGGTAAAAATAGCTGCTGCTCTGTGTCAGCGACAGGAGCACGGGAGGTGGAGCAGCCGGGGGTTTTATTGAGGGCAGGCTGTGAACGCTCAGTTATAAATAGGAGTAATTACTCGAGTGGGGGCATGGCACTTAATGAGGGGTTGGGCTGACACCAGTGCTGTGATTGCACGATGCTTCCCAGCATGGGGTGGAGGAGAGATTTGTACCGTGGGCCAAAGCCTTACGGGAACGAAGGAACCCTGGGAATGAAGGGGTGCCATAAGGAGCCCCGGGAATGAAGGGGTGCCATCGCTGCATATCCCTGGGGACACAGCAGTGCCGGGAGGGCAGGAGCATCACGGGGAGCAGGGCTGCTTTGTGCCGGGGCGGAGGTGGTGGCCGGGGAAGGAGGAACACTCACATCTTAATTACATTCCCCGTCAGCAAAGCTGATGCCTGGTGACTGAGTAATTGTGTCCAGGAGCTGCGGGCAACAGTTAATTTTAATTAAAACCTGTGGCCATAGCTGCCTGAGCTTTCTGCATGGGCAATGGTGGGCAAGGGCTCTGCTGGGGAGAATCTTCACCTGACAAAAGCCAGCTCTCGTACCCACTACGCCCTTCGCACCCCTCCTGCACCTTCCCTGGGTTAGCCCCGGAGATGCGCAGGCTGCCTGCTGCAGCCTGGAGAGTGCCAAGACCTGGGCTTTTCCCTTTGGGGCTGCTCCAAATGGGGAGAAGAAGAAGGAGCAAGGACAGGAATAAAGCACCAGGAGGGAGAAGAGGGACTGGGAGGAGGCAGCGTGTGGGGCTGGTGCCTATAGAGACGACAGGTGAGAGGGGCAGATCCGTGGGGCAGGACGGGGCAGCCTCCTGCCCCTCACCTTGGGATCGTGCCTGCGAAGCCGCTCCGCCTTGGTGCCTAATGGGTATGACCTGCCTTCGTTGCAGTCACATAAAATATACATTTGAGTGATAATGGGCGAGAAGCAACTGAGTACAATCTCAAAGAAATATTGGTGCATTAAAAGATAGCAGAAGCTGCTGCAGCTGGTTAAGAGATGGCAGCGGCAAAGCCCTTTCCCCGGCAGTGTTCCCCTGCCCCCCATCGCCTCCCTGCCCTCCGGAGAGGCATCCTGGGAAGCAGCAGGAATGCTGGAAGTGGGCAGAGGCTGAGGGGTCTGGGGCTCTGCTCCTTGCCCTGTTGCAGAGCTGGGCTAAGCCCAGGAGGAAATCCAATGCACCAAATTCCCAAGGTGTGGGGCCCCAGGATCCCTGAGCCCAGGCAGAGCTAATGGCAGCTCCCATTCCTGCTGACGCAGCTGGGGAGCTTAATTCATGGCCCCATCAATACCGTGTATTTATGCATAAGTACTAATGGAGATGAAGAAAAGCTGTCCTCTCCGCCAGCGCACGGTGGGATTTATGGAGTGCAGCCGGCTCGCCTGACCTTTCGGGCTCTCCCCCCATCCCACAGGGCTCAGCACTAACCTCTTCCCAGCCCCAGCACACGGCTGTGCCCGGGAAGGTGCCACCCAGGGCATATCCCCATACCCAGGATCACGGGGAGGTGGAAGAACCCAGCAGCCAGGCAGGGCAGCGCCAGCTTTATCTTTGCTGAGCAGCAGCGGATCTGCTCAGGAGAGAGCTGGGGTAGTGTTGAGCCTGTGCAACAGCCTCAAGAGTAATTGAGTTAAAAAGTCAATCACTGAGTCACAGATCCACTTTTCCACGAGTTCTGCGCTTGCGAGCAACCCAGACTCCCTTCTGCTTTGAATAAGCCCAGCTCTCCCGGCGCTGCTGCCAATATAATCTGTTTTTTCAGCTGCTTGCTGAGACCACATCTTTATCCCATCCCCTAAACTCACACCTGGCTGCAGATGCCAGTCGATGTGTAGGACCTGATCCTGCCCTGGACCTGCCCTGCTCTGGCTGTACCGGCACAGAGAGCAGCTGCCCCTTCACTTCTCTCCCCCAGCAGCATCGTGCTAAGGCAAAATGTGAAATACCACGACTGAGGCTTTGAACAACCCATGGGCAGAGCCCCTCTTGCTCCACAGGGGAGAAGGAGTGCCCAGGAAAGGGAGCTGAGTTACCGGATCATGAAATGCTGGTCCCATTTACACCAGGACTCTTCTGCACCGTGCAGTCCTGCGTGAGCACAGAGGCAGCCGAGATGCTGCCTCCTGCCCCGACATCCTCATCCTCAGGCTCCATGGTGTCAGAGAGCAGACATCTGCCATCCCGGCGCTGAAATGGTGCACAGCATCTGAATGCCAGCATCCCCCTTTCCCCCTTTCAGACCCATTACCGAGGACCTGATTGCCTTCCCCCCCCCCGGTAAGTGCAGTGTTCCCCCCCCAGCTCCCCCTGCAGCCCCTCCAGCATATGCTTTAACCTATGGTGCATTATTGCAGCCGTCATCGCTTTACCGTCCCCCAAAGCCCCCTTAGCTGTCAGGTCTGGGCCCCTCCGCCTGCACTTTATGACCTTTGCTCATTTGGGCTAACTGCTCCCCCAGTTTGCTCTCATCAGCGAGTTTCAAGGTTGCTGCACTCTCTGCCTCCTGGGTTATTGATCCCTAATTCCCCCCCATGGGGGACCTGCTCTTATTGCTTCAGTTTTTTCCCCCCAGCTGCTCTGTTACCGCTTCTCTGCAGCCCGCCGTGCCCCAGCAATCCCACGCTGCTCCCCAGCTCTGCTGCATCAAACACAGGAGCGTGCATTGCACAAGGGGCTAGGCCTGGGAACACCAGACTTTCGAGAGCAAACTGAACAGCAAAAAGCAATGTGCAAAGCTGCCGAGGAGGGACAGCTTAAAAACAAGCACTTCTGGGCACTTAGCAAGCAGCATTTTACCAGCACAGCGCAGTGCTGTGAGCTTCTGCTTCAGCTCAGTCCTGAGAGAAGAGTGAGAAGTGCTTTTTCCCTTACAAAAAAGGAAAAAAAACCCCTGCAACCCACCTTGCCACACCCCAGCAAAGCCCCCGAGCTTTTATTGCCTCCCCAGCTCATCGGTCCCAGCTGGGGGGTAGTAGCTCTTTCCCCAGAGCTGGGATTTGGCCGCTGTTACTGAGCGCACCCAGCCCAAAAGCGGCTCTGAGCTGACGTACCTACAGCAGAGATATATATTAATGACTCCAGGTTTTTGTAGCCATCCTCTCATAAGTGCAAGGAGTTCTAGGACAGGAGAAAGACTTCGCTGACCATAAAGGCATCGCGAGCCTTTTTGAGGCTTGTGAGCTGTGGAGACTGCTCACGGTGAATAACTAGGAAAAATGTGATGCTTAAGGGCTTTTTCCCAGCCCAGCCTTTACGGCCAGCGCCTCGGCCCATCTCCACCCAGCCGCGGTACCCGGGTGCCTCGCATCCGTCAGGATCCGCAGCATCCCCGGCCCTTTGCTTTTGTAGTTTGTTTGTTTGTTTGCGCTTGCCTGTCAGCTCCCCTTCTACCGGCATCCCAGATGAGAGCAGATTGCATGCTAATAAATTCTGGATTGGCAGCCGCACCCGGAGACAGTGAAAAGCTGCTTGAATTACAAAGGGAGCTTCGCTTCTGCACCTGGATTTGCTTCTCAGCCCAACGTTCCTCTCTTGGGGCAGCGATGCCGTGCCCTGCGGCCGCTGCAGCCTATGGCAGAGGCAGGGGATGGGCAGGGAAAGCAGGAGATGGGATGCAGGGAGCGGGATGAAAGAGAAGCAGATGATGGGACCTGGACCACGATAAGGGCGTTCACACTGCAAACGGCCTGGCTATACCCCGTGCCCGTACGTGCACATATGTTGCCGCACGCCTCCATGGCACACCCAAGAGCCAGCCCAGCCCAGGTCACTCCGAGATGCTTCCCTGGTCCCCCGCCAGCCCCCGGGATCCAACAGCAAAGATTAGGACTGTTTCCTTTTCTTCCACGAGGAGTGTAATCCCCCCTTTGAAAGGCGCATCCTCCGCTTGATGCTTCCTGACATTAATATTATCATCTCCAACCAGCCGCAGAGCCCAGCTGTCGCCTGCGATTAGGGCACTGACACAGATCGGTGCAAGATTTCACAAGCGTCTCATTACCGCTGACTCCGGTTCTGCACGGCTTATATAACTCATCTTGCATAAACCTGTCACCGGCGGGAGCTGCTCCGCCGCTCAGCCCCGGTGCATGCTGATGAGGGGCGGCCAAGGGGGGATGAAGGCCACCGGGCCCCCCTCCCCAATCCCTGCACCGCTGAGCATCCCCCCACGCGGCTCAGGTCCTTGCAAGGAGGTTTTTCTTCTTCTAGAACAGCCTGTTCCTGCACCAGGCACCGTACACTGGGTGCTCTGGGATGGTAGACTGGTTATACTGGCAGGGGAACATCTTCCAGGGGCATGTCACAGGTCTGGGAGGGGTGAAAAACTCCCAGAGCATCCCGGGTTTGCTGGGGAGCCGTGGATGGAGGGGCTCCTGCAGCAAAACACAACCTGCTCCGAAAACAGCCCCCAGCGGGGCCGGGGACAGGGCACGCTGAGCTGCACATTAATGCTCTCGCCCGTCCTAATTGCACAGGCAGGGGAAATCTTGGGAGCAGAATGTAATTACCGTGGCTGGAGCCGGGCCAGGGCTTTGCGGTGAGCACGGGGACTCTCAGAAAGAGCCGTGGGTTCATTAATGGCCTCAACCAGGCAGGAGCTCGCCGTTTGCTGGTGGTGGGGTGGGTTTTTTGTGCGTGGCTCATCGGAGAGCTGCTGCCTCCAGCAGCACGGTGGCTCCCGAGCTCTGCCGCACGGCTTCGGCTCGGCTCGCCCTGCGTGGGGACCTGTGGCACCTCTGCCTTTGTACCCCGTCATGGGGACCGGGCTGCTCGCAATGCAAAGCTCCCTCCCCACCCTTCTGCTGTAAAGGGAGGGTTTTAGGGAGGGTTTTTCCCAGCTCTCTTCGTTCCTGCTCATCCTCACTTTGCAGATGCAGCATCCTGGGGGCTGTGGCGCAGGCACAGAGGCTTTGAGAGCAGGATCAAGTGCTGTCGCTGGGTGCTCACACGGAGCAGGACCTGTTCCCCAGCTCTGGTGGCTTGCACGTGGGATTTAAGCTGAACGCAGTAACGTATGCCTAATTGCAGGGCCTTTCTGCCCTGCAAAAACACCAGAGTGACAAGCTGTCCCTGTGAGGCTGCCGGCATTCCCTCCCCATGTCCCCCGCTTGTAAAGTCAAAAGCCACTTTCAGGTCTCCGTGCACCCCATCACATTGGCGTGGGGGTCCCGGGTCCCAGCAGGGACCGGGACGATCACGGCTGTGCTTGGTGACCCGGCGTCAGGCATGGGGCTCGAGGGGTCCCACTCCCACATCATGGCTGCAGGATCCCCCCTGCACAGCTCCAGCCCTTCCCCAGGCAGGAGCAGAGCTCTCAATGTGACCCTGGTCCCCAAAGGGCTCATCAGCGATGCCAGCAGAAACAGCGTCGCCTCCCTGCAATTAATCAGAGGAGCGATTTGTAAATGAAGACAACCGCTGCTCATCAGCTGGGAAACGCCTCTGCCGCTCCTTTTGCCAGGAGTTAGCTGGTGAGCTGAGAGTGGCAGACAATTAAAATGAGGTGTCTTGGGTTTCTCTCATGGGTCTTTTTTCCCCCATTTTCAAACATTTCGAGTTTAAACCTTTCCCTCGAGTTCCCAGTCCATGTACTGGGGGATGTTTTGCTGGCGGCTCTGTCTCGGGTCATGCTGAACCTGTCCATTTCCCACAGAGGAGCCGTTCGGGGTGTGCAAAAACCTTCACTGGGGCTCTTGCCTTTCTGTTCCCCCCTTAATCCCTCTCTGCGTAGCCATGAGCGTGTAGCCATGTGTTTGCCGTATCCGTTACCGGCAACACTTGGGATCAGGCACCCGGTGAACAAAAGAGCTTCATGAAATCTGAGCTCACCTAGTTGCTATGTAATTATTTCCACGCTACCTAAGCGATAGGTGAGGAATTCATTCTCTTGCCAATACGTTTATTGTTCCCAGAAGCCTTGGTGCGGAAAATGCCAAAGCATGGTTGCAATGGACAGAACAGCCTAATTAAGAATAAATCATTAATGATGAGCCCTGTCTTGCTGGTAAAGGGAGGGGTAAGGTCCAGGTTGGCTTCTCCAAATACTCCCCTTGCCTTGCTCTATGCCGGTAGCACTGGGGAGGGACATGGCCCTGGTTTAACTGAATGCAAAGGTCCCACGCACGCTCCATGGGCATCCACACTGGTCCTGCCACCCCAAATTCCTGCTCACCCTTCCTCTGTGCCCCTCTTTCCCCTTCTGCTCCTCTCACCCCAACACAGGGAGCAGCGTCGCTATTAATGCACCCATCGTGTGACATCTATTCAAAACACCCGGCCTTGGCTTTATCATTAAATGCAAATGCTGGGGAGTAATTGCTCGTGGTAGCAGCAAGGAGAGAAAAATGACAGTGAGCCCAGGAGCAGCTATTAGATGGGAAAGTGGAAAGTGTAAACAGAATATGGACCATTAGCCTGTAGTAACACTGGCTGTTTTTCCCCTCCTAATGCCTGGCATAGCCAGTTGGTAGCTGATCAGGATTTCTCTTGCATTGCTTGGGAAGGAGACAGCAGGGAAGAGGGGCTGCATTGAATCGCTGTGCCCCAGTGCCTGCTGTACCCCCAGGGGAGCTGGAGGTGGCCACGAGCACCCTGTGCCACTCAGGGTGGCAGCAACCCCTCTACCCACTCCATTTCAGAAGGAAAACCCCCTTTTCCTTGCGCCCCGGACCTGCTGGTGGGCAGAGATGGAGGCGAGGTGGGAGCCTCCAGCCTCGTCCCCAGCTTAGCCCAGCTAATCTCTGCTTGTCAGCACCACCGAGGCTCTGGCAGCTGCCGGCGAGCGGCGCTGAAATCTGCCTGCTAAATCCGACAGGATAATTAAAATCAGGTAGGGAGATGGATATCAGCTAATTTTTGTGATGCCCTTCCCTCTCCCTCCCTCCCAGTTCACTTTCCATCCCTCCCTAGCAGTCCCTGCCTCCTCCTCCTCCTCCTCTGAGGAAGCAGACGGGCTCATGGAGGATGCTGTGGGTCCTGGGGCTCTCCCTGTACCCCCCTATCCCCTCCGTGTGCAGTGCAAGGACCCTTCCAGCCATCTCTGAGGCTCCTCTCCAGCCCTGCCAAGATGCAAGAGGAAATTCTCCAGGGGAAGGACAACACTACAATCAATCAGAGGCATAAAAAAAAGATAATTTTATCAATGGAGAAATCCGAGGCAGGGAGGTGGGATTTTCTGTTCTGGGTAATGGGAGCATCATGTCTCCAATTAAAGTTTGGAGGATTCATCTCGGAGCTGGGGCCCGTCAGAAGCTGACATTTATTAGGCTGTCAAAGTCAATCTCTTTCAAGAGCTGCTTCCCCAAGCACATTGGATTATGTATCATTTCTGCCTTTTCTATTGGGGCACCCTGTTTTGGGTGGTTTTTTTTGGTTTACATCTTGTTTTGTTTCACCTAACAGGAAAGAAACCCAGTAGCACAAACCGATTCGATTTCATGAAAGCTATTTCTGATGAATTATCATTATTGCTCTGCACAGAGACCTGAAGCAAAGATCAGGGCTTCCTCGCACTTGGTGCGGTGCGGACACAAGCGGCAAAGACACTGGGGTCTTTCCTGGGTAATTGGGGAGCCAGCTGGCTAGGAAGGAAGGGGACACAGTCCGGGAAGCTCTGGGCTGTGCTGGGAATGTGGGACATCCCGAAAACAGGGGTATAGAGGGATGCTGCTGGCCCGGCTGTGTCTGCACCGCACCTTGCTCAAGAGGGGTGTTGGCACTGCCGGCTTGGGATGCAGGCAAAGCTACAGGCTCCCACCTGGGAGACCTGCCAGCTTCTCGCTCGCCTTCTGGGTGCTCCAGGGATACAAAGAACTACGGGCCGTCGGATGCTGTCGGTTTAATTGATCATGGCAAGGGCTGGCACTGGCGGCAGTGTCTCGTTACCTGCCGTGAGCGGAGCGCATGGGTGACAGGAGACTTTGTTGTACGCACGTCTCCAGCCAGGACTATTCTTTGCTCCCCTCTCAATTCCAGTGGTGGAGGGGAGTTTTCTCTTGATCTCCTTCAATGCATCCAGCAAAAGAGGGGAAAAAAAGTCTCCTTTCTGCCTGCCTGCCAGTCCGGCATCCCAGCGGGGTGGGCTCTGCTCCCCAGCCAGCACCGGCGGTGTCAGCCTCCCCGGGGAGAAGCAGCCGGATTGACAGCTCCGTCTTCTTTCATTGCTCGACGCCAGGAGAAGAACTATTTTTATCATCTCCTTTCACTGCTCCCAGCTTCCCCACCTGTGCAAAGGGATGGGAGGGGTATTAAGCAGAGCTTTTATCCTGATCTCGGGATGTGCTTTGAATTCTTTCGCCCAGTTTTGCCCCCATCCCGTCTGCGTGCCCCGTGTGTACGCTGGGGGGCTGTGGCCGTTTTGCCTGGGGATGTCTCGGGGCTTTGCAGCTCTCGGCATGTGCCGTCCCGTATCGATCCCTCCTGCCCCTGTCTGAGTCTCTCTGTCCCAGTCATTTATCAGGCTGGTTTGGAGATGGGAATGTGGTGTCTCTCGCTGAGCCTGACCCTCTTTAGCATCCCTGGGGAGGCTCCGTAGAGTGAAACTGGTGTGCGCAACCACGACGGCTGCATGCGTGGGGGGGCATATCGTCCCCCAGCAGCAAACCCACATGTACCCCAAGGCATCTCCCAGAGCTGGGTGGAAGTTCCCCCTTGCCTGGGTGTCGGGGAGGAGGGGGGTCCAGGGCTGACCCCCCCCCAGGGGAGCAGGACTTGTGAGCTTTTGCCACCCGCAGCAACCAGCCCTCGCCTGCCGCTGCATCTGAGCCTGGTCAGACGCCCTGTTACTGGAATTCAGCCTCCTCCGAGCTGCCTGGACAGGGTTATTACAGGATATTATACAGACCATTTGCATGGCCACCTTCAGGTCATTTCGATCACTTTAAGCTACTTATCTGCCCATTTTGTTCCCCATAATATTTGCCTAATTCGATTACTCTGCAGCCTCAGCATGCTGCAGTGAAATAATCAGGAGATATTACCCAGAGCAAGTCAACTGGATCCATGTTTCCAGCTGCTTCTCTCCCCAGCCGGCTCACCCGCAGGGCTCTGCGCCTGCCCTTGCTCGGGGACACTGGGGACAGCCCCAGGACCTGTCCCCACCGCTGCTGTGTTCAGTCCAAAGGGCAAGGACTTTCTGTGGCCAAACATTACGGCTTGCCTGTCCCCTGTCTGTCTGTCCCATCACAGCCCTCTGTCCTTCATCCTTATCTCACTGCAAACCAAGCTGTTCCCAGCATGCTGCATCCCAGGACTCGTCCCCTCCTGGTGCTTGGGATTTTGGGCTGGATGAAGCGGTGGCTGGGTCAGCATTTGGTGTGCCCTGGTCGCTGGCAGGGGCTGGCAGGGCAGGACCAGCCCGACCCTGGGTCTGCACGGGGAAAAAGACCTTTTTGGCCACCAGCCTTGGCTCCCCATAGCTGCATGGGTGCTCGCCTCTACCCTTGCATCTGTCCAGAAACAGAGCGTGGAAATGCAGCAACATGGGAGGAGAGCCTTGCTGCTCCCAGCCCATCAGCGCAGCCTTTCCCAGAGTCCATTACCTACCCACTAAACACAGAGCTCGTTTGTGTAACGACCTGTTTTGCAAAGAATCAGCAGGCTTTGCCCAGGCACCCACCGGCTCCGAGCTGCGGGCTCCTGCAAGAGCCACCCTCCAGCGAGGTGCCAGCCAGTGCCCGAGGTGCAGGCATCCACAGGTCTCTCTCTGGAGGATGCTGATGCTTTAATTTCAGGCCAAACAGGAGGGTTTGGGCACCAAAGGCCTGGAGCTGAGCAGGAGCTGGGCTGCAAGGAGGGGAGGTGATGCTGCTGCTGCAAAGAGAGTTGCTCCCAACTGGTCCATTGCAATGGTTTTTGGGGCAGGCAGGAGGGTCAGATGCCCACGTGAGGAGGACCAAGGGCAAGCCAAGGGGAGAGAAGAGGCTGAAGCACAGTGAGGATGGGAGATGGGAGCTGCTGGCCCTCCCCAGCCGAAGCCCCTTGACACGGCTTGGAGCCGGAGGAGCCAAATCCGCTTCCAGGCTTGTTTCAGCCATGGCAGCTCCGGGGGGACCCCCGGCAGGGCAATCAATGCCAGGCCCTGAGTTAATTGGCAGGAGCGGCTGCCTAAATGAAGATTCAGTATGCGCAGGAGGAGCTGGGGAACGGCCTGGTTTTGGAGCTGGGCGCATCCAATTTGTGCCTGCAGCAGCCTTGGGAAGCTCAATTAAGCTGCCTCTGGCTTTTCTAATCAAACCCACTCCTGTCTCCCCACGGGGCTGAGAGGGGGGCACGGGCAGCGGGGCCATGCCTGGGCACTGGCTCCAGCAGCAGGATGGAGATGCCATCGCGGGAGCGTGGCCGGTGCCTCCCCGAGGAGCAAGGGCAGATCAGTGTTTTGCTGAGCTGGTTTGATCCTGGCAAACTCCATGTGAGAGCTTGTCTGGCTCCTGAAATACCCAGTTCCGTGGCTCCGGGGACCCTCAGCCTCTCTCCCTGTTTTCAGCCCTCCTGCACACCACCCCTGCCCCTTCCCAAGGCAGAAAAGGACGCAGGAGCCCCCCGCTCCCCGTCCTGAGGTGCCTGAGCTGCAAGCTTCCCTCCAGCGCATTCACATGGACACGCTTCCGCAGCCCTCCGCGGAGAGGTCGGGATGCAGAGCCGAACCTGGGGATGCTCAGCCAGCTCCCGTGCCCACGCCGCGGGGTCTGCAAACCCCAAAGAAACAGCAGCAGCACATTAGGGGTCTTGAAATTCAGCACCTCCAGGGAGCTGCCATGGCTGTTCGAGTGCCTCCATCCATCCCGGAGACTGACCCTCCTGCTGCCTTGGCAGAGAGGTGCCAGCTCTACCCGCTACACGGGCCCGATGGGTGATGGAGGCAGTTTTGCTCCTCAGTGCCATGTTCAGGCATCGGGCAGGGGGATTTGTTCCACTCAGAAACACAATCAGTGCCTGGGGACCAGCCCATTGCTAAGTTGATCTGCCCCACCAAAACCTTATAAAGGTTGGTGGGCTTGCTGCTTGGGGGTGGGCAGCCACCTCCCCTCACCCCTGCATCCCTATTTGGCTGGGGCTTCCAGCATCCCAGGGGATTTCTCCCAGCCACCACGAGTGCAGGACGAGCCCCTGCAGAGCCAGGCGTCCTGCCGTGCCCCATTATCCTGGAGGCTGGAGCACAACCCCAAAAATTCCCCCAGGCTAATCCTGCCCGCTCCGCAGAGGTAGCCGAGCCCTCCGCACACCAGTGCCAGTGCTGCTGGACGTGATTTTCATAAGCTCTGGTTTCAACATCAAGTTTGCATCTGCCTCCCCTCCCCAGCGCTCCCCGCACCGAGCACGAAGGCTTTCCTCTGCGCATCTGCCAGCGCAGACAGCGACACTCAGCTGGAGGCGGCTGCGTTTCCCTGCCTTCACAGCTTATTAGTATTTTGTTATTACTATTTGGCTTATAAATAAAAAATGCATGCTCTCCTTTGCAGAGAGGTAGGGGGGTTCCTGGAAGAGAGAGGCTTTTTTTTTTTTTTTTATGATGCTTGAAACATCTTTCCCAAGGGAGGCTCGCTTTGAGCTGGCAGGATCTACTTCTGAGAGAGGGTTTTGATTATTTGGAGTATTATCATTGTTCTTTGCACCCTCTTATCCTCCTTGACGTTCCTCGGAGGAACCAAGGAGTAAATGACAGTGAAACCTGTACTCGGTCTGATTTGCAAACACCGCGTGCGTCTGTGCCCACGCACACGAGCTCTGGGGTGCAAGGCATTGCTCTGCTAAAAGGAAAACATTTCTCTGGGGCTTTCTCCAAAAGGGATCCCATGCCTAGCACCTCTGGTGATGTTGGACCAGGGCGCCCTGCTGGGATGGGGATGGGAATGGGCTCCTCAGGCTCTTCCCCAGGGTGGGAGCCTGCAGCTGGAGCTCCTCTGCGCTTGGCCGAGCTCTTCCTTGCTGTGCTGGGTCTCCCCAGGGATTGCACAGGGATTATTTTCCCCAGCTACCACCCTTGAGAGCAACCTGGAGGACCAGGAGAAGCAGCTCCCAGCAGCTGACCAGCAACATGAGGGATTTGTCCCACCAAGGAAGGGGATGGCTGGGACCAGCCATAGCCCCTGGTGCTCCCTGGGGCCAGCACGCATCTCTCCTGCCTGTGTTTAGGAAGGGATCACCTTCATTAAATGCTGCTCACCCCTCCAGGATCTGGAAAGCCATAACCCATCCTGTGCTGGCCTGGGCAGCATCCAGCACTAACAGTATTTCAAGGAAAGAGAGCGCTGCGTGGGGCTGGGAGAGCTGCCTTCCCCCCGCACTCCCCCCAGCTCCCACTCGGAGCAGAGGTCCTCATTTCCTTCACCCCACTGTCCTGGCTTGCAGCTCTGCAAATGTTATTAATGCACATAAAAATATCCGTAATTAAGCTCAGCTTCCAATGCCGAGGAAAATGAAAGCAGTAAATCCCAGGCAGGAGGAGGGCTGGAGCCGTGCTCAGGGTCGCTGCCTTGGGAGCACGGATGCTCACCCCTACCCCTGCCGCAGCCCCCCCCAGGGCATGGAGAGCCCCTTGGCAATGTCCCATGGGGGTCCCTGTCACCCGAGAGCCGCCTGCAGACATCTGGAAGGTGTTTGCATGTGACACATCTTGCTCACGAGGAGCAAAAGCTAGCTGCAGAGAAAAAGTGGCTGCAAGTGCCTTGGCTGGCATGAAAAAGCCTGGAGTGACAGGTAGTGATCAGCCCGGGAGAGGATGCTCCTGACATCAGTCTGGGAGGAGAGCGATGCTATAAATACGCCTGCTGACACAGCAAGCAGGGCTTGGAGTGGAAGAGAGAGACAATAAAAATGATCAAGGGACTTCGGGATATTGCCAGGGACCCGAGGGGCAAGTCATGACAGCAGAGCAGGGGACGGCTTTGGACATCTCCTGCGATGCTTTCCCAGGGATCTGTCCCCTGTGCATGCTCTGATGTCTGACACCGGGGTTGTGCTTTCTGCCGCAGCCTGTCCCGCAGCCGGGACACCAATCTGAGTTCTCTCGCCTATCCCCTGGCCTGTTTTACAAAGCATGTGGGGTTTCTTCACCATCTTTCCCAGCCCGACAGCCAAGACAGCGTTTGCCTTGTGGTGCCAGGCTGCCGGGAAGGTGGGAGGGCTGCCAGACACTGGTGGGGAGCAAGCATCAGTGTCTGCTTGGGATGGGAATCCTCACCTGGCATGCAGGGACCACTCTCCAGAGGATGCAGAAACATCTGGCGCACACCTGCAGCAAAGCCTGTCCTCTCCCAGCCCTCCCAGTCCCCCCCGCATCGTCAGCAAAGGACCCTGCATCCCACCCTAATTGCATCCCCGTGGAGCATCCCACAACGTTTGCACCGCTCGGGGCAGACAGAAGGCAAAGCCACTCCTGAAGAAGGCAGCAGCAGCTCCTCCACAGCCCCATGCCTCCCACCGCCACGGCTTTCCTATTGGAGCAATTTCTCCTTTCCTGCCGCGGGAATCGCAGCAGAGTTGCGCTACGCCGGCAGTTAGAAATATCCGGTGATGGCAGTGGGCTTGCTGAGATTTCATTGCCCTTTCCACCTGCTGCTTTCATTTTTCCCTCTGTTACCTCTTCCCCCCACCTCAATCAAACCATTTCAGCTCCCCTGCCCTCCCTCGTACCGCAGACAAAGGGAGACATCCCGTGTGCCATGTCTCTGGTTTTGTCCTTGCCATCCCTTCGGTTGCTTTTGTCCCCACCTCTGCTTCTTTCCCAAGATTTAAATTATCCTAACAGTTCATAAAGCCACTCAACTGCTACTTCAAGCTTCCAGTGCCCAGCTGAACCTTGCAGAGGTTCACCTTGAGTGGAGGGAGGAGCAGGCAATGCTGCTTTAGAAAAGGGTGTGTTTGGGGACAGAGATTGAAGAATACCCTGTTAAATGACACCAGAATCTGGGATTAGGCCTGCAGAGATGCACTGAGCATTGCTTACACTTCAGCAAAGCCATTCTGTCCCCAGAAATCAGGAGACGGGACAGGGAAGAGCTGACATTCCCAAAATTTCAGATGGCTCACAGCACAGAGCACCCTGACCCAGCCACTCTGCTCCCTTGCCCTCGGCTCTGCCGGGTTGTGGTTCTCAGCAGCTTCACCGGGGTTTTCGGTGGCCAGCCCTGAGCTCCAGGCTCCATCTCCAGCCCAGCCGCTGCGTGCTGGACCCTCCTCTGGCAGAAACCAGCAGTGCTCCCCGTGCCTCCTTCCCTTCCCCTTCCTACCTATCTTGCCTCGAAGCCTTGGTGTCTTTGGAGGGCGATGCACGGAGAGGGTCCCCCCAGGGGGAAGAAGGGATGTTGGGGGGATGTGAAACCTCCTGGGACCCTGCTTGCAGCATGGGAGGATGGGTTTAGCCGTGCATCGCCGTCACTGCCCGTGCCAACAGCCTGCTTAGCTCACCCTTCGTGCCCCGGCCGATGCGGGACCATCTGCCCGCCTGCCCCTCGGCCAAGAGGGTGGGCTGCCAGCGTGCCAGCTGCCAGCACGGTGCTGGGCAGAGGAGGGAAGGGGACCTGTGCCATGCATCGAGGCTGAGCCCAGCCCAGCAGCAGTTCCCTGCATCCCCCAAGGATGCATGGGCACGTGCTGGAGGGACCCCTCGCCCGGCCTGCAGCCAGGACCCCCTCCAGAGCACATTTCTGCTGCCTGCAGTGCTAGTGCGCTGATATATAGGAATTTAATGCTGTTTCCTGACGGGGGCCCCAGTCCTCTAATCCACTTGAGCAGCGAAGGCATGGGAAGCGTCAGTGAAGGATGCCTTACCCACGCCAGCACTCCCTGCCCCAGTGCAGACCACAGCAATTACTCATTTAATGTCCAGGGAGTGGATGGAAATCTCATTCCCCTGACCAGGGAGCGCGGGGGCAGGAGGGGGCTGCCCAGCCCGGGCTCCTGAGCTTTTAGTGAAACTCGATTTGCTTCATTGCCTGATTAGGGCTGAGTGCGTGACACTGGAACCAGCCCTCATTACCCTGCTTTTCCCTACGTCATTCCCAGAGCAACTGAAAAGCCCCTTTTCTCCTCTTTGCCTTTGCCTCCATCCCCTGTGCCCTTCGTCTGATGGGAATGAAGAGCTGCTTGCACATGGAGGGGTCTGTCACTCTGTCCCAGGAGAGTCCAGGGCTAAAATCCAGGGTGTCCTTGGGCTGATGTGCCCAGTAAATCCACCCTGTGGGGCTTTGGGGCTGGGAGCCTCAGCTCAGATGCTAAGGAGAGAGCAGAGTAAAACAAATAAGTTCCTTCACAAAAAATCCCCAACCGCTTCCCTTTCAGCTCAGCGTCTCACTCAGGTGCCGTGGGGTTTTATTTAAATGTCAGCTGTAATTTGGGGCTGTGGAGGATGACGAGTGTGTGAGCATGAAACCTGACAGCTCGGCTCCGCGCATCCCAAAAGGAGCTGGCTGGGCTCATCATCCCCCCCCAAGTGCCACCAGCTGAATTGCCCATCCCCATTTGGGTTGCTGCAAACTCCGAAAAACTCTTCAAGAGGAGCGGAATGGCTGCAGCATCCCCTGAGCAGACCATGGGGCGTGATGATCCAGCATCACTGATGGCACCTTCCAGCTCCCCAACCCTGGGATACCCTCAGGCACCAGTGGGACTCGTCCCCTGTCCCCAGACATGCTGCCATCCCAGCCTCCTCGATGCAGAGGTTGCATTTTAGGGATAACCTGGCTCCGGCTTGGAAATCCCTGGCAGAGCCGAACCTGCACCCTCCCGCTGCCCGTGCGCTCGGCGTGGGAAGCGTAGGCAGATCCGCTGCCTGCACGGCAGCTCGCGGCATTGATCGGGGCCGTCAGCGTGCCGGATGGGGCCCCGTGCCGGAGCATTCAATTAGCAGGGAGAATCATGTCCTCCCTGAACTATCACTTTCTCTCTGGCAGGACAGAGCTGGGAACGGGATCGATAGGGCTGACGGCTGTCACCAAGGCACTCTCGTTAGTGAGAGCCACAAAACGAGTCGAGGACGTGGTAGAGGAGGAGCTGCTGGCTGAGCTGGCCAGTGATATTCTCTGGTCTGGCAGGTTCAGGACCTGGCAACCAGCCCTGTGTTTTATTCAGAGGGGTCAAAGTGTGATTGGTATCGGTTGGGCTCCTTTCATTCAATGCCTCTGCAGGTACCACTTCTTTCCCCCATGACCCCCGAGACATCAGGTGATGGCAAAGCAGGCAGGGGAAGGGGCTGGTTTCCCCAGCAGAGGTTAAAGAGGGAGAATCAGTTTGGAAAACAGCAGCGAGGGAAAAAATAGCCTTTGCTTTGCGTGTAGCTGTCGGGGTCCATCAGTGTCGGGGTGTTGTAAGGACTCCCGTAGCCAGTGGCTACGAGCTGGCTGCTGTCAGCAGTCCTGCAAATGTGATCCCCAAGGAGACACCCGGAGGGAGCGAAAGTGTGACTGTCTGTGCCAGGGTGAGCCCCGACGGCATCAGCGGATTCAGCTCCTGGGCATCGGCTCTTTGAGGGCACCCTGAAGTGGAAAACCACGGTCAGACACAGCATTTAAAGGAGGATGGAGATGCAGGGCTTCCCCAGCAGCAGCAAGTGTGCAGCCAGCTGCAGATGAGCATTTTGCACAGTGAGGAGCAATGCAGCCTTTCGCGGTGGGTGCCCTGTGCATGGTTTTGCACGAGCAGATTATCTGTGCGTGCAGAAAATGTGCCCACAGTGAATCAGCCCTGCTCCCTCCACAGCCAGGGCTCGGGCAGCCCCTTGCATGAGTTTCTTCTCCTCTTATTAAAAAATAATATAAAATAGATTCCCATTTGCAAGGGGGGGAAAACAAATGGGCAAAATCCTGGAGCCTTGGAGCTAAAAGGCCCTGAACAAATGGAGCACACCTGTGGCACCCGGCAAGTTATGTGCCAGCAGTACCTGTGCAGCCACCCTGCCATAACTTAGTACTTCTCGCAGCACGGCTGAGTTATGGGGCACTTCATTGCAGGTCCTGGCTCCCATCCCTCACAGCCCCTGCAGAAAACCCTCCAGCGAGTGTGACGGGAGCTGCTGAGCATGGGCTGGGGGTCGCGGGCAGCTCTGGGGTGGGCGGTTGGTGCTGTGCTGCAGGGAATTCGGTTTGCTGCATGGCCTGGGAAGGCAAAGCCCTGACCTGGGAACTTGCAGCCCCAAACTGGGCTCCGCAAACTGAGTTGCAGCTTGGGGACATGATGTGCTGGTCCAGCTCTGCCCCTGGCCTGCTGGAGGACTGGGAGCAGAAGCGAGGTTCTGCCTTCCAGCCATTCCTGGGACCCTGCAAGCCCTCAGATGTGCAAAAAAGCCCATGTGGGACCCAGACTGCTGCAGATGCCTGAAATACAGCATCTCTTGGAGACCAGAGCTGGGGTACCAGCGGAGGGGGAAACAGCATCCCCGTGAGAGCCTGGGACATCCAGGCAGGGATGTGTCCTCGTGCCCTCGGCTAGGCATCCCCCTCCCTGACTCCTGCCCTGCCTGTGCACCAGCTGAGGGCAGAAAGTCCACACGAAGCCACAGGCCCTGTGTCACCCTCTCGCTGCCCGGGGAGGTGCTCATGCTCTTCTTATAGCTGTCAGAACTAGGAGAAGACAAGGAGTGTTGGGGAGAGTTCTTGAGGCTGGTCCTGCCCCCCATGGATTACACTGTTAAAGCATAATCCATCACTTTAACAACCTTGACTCCCATTAATGTGATAACGCTTTGCAGAATTAAAGTCTAAAGTCAGGAGGGTAAGCAAATCCAACTCATATTAATGGGACTTAAACGGAAGGAGGGGAGAAATCCTCTGCTCACATTTATCAATTTCTGCGCAGAAACAAAGCCCAGCTGGAGGAGAGCTGTCCCGGCCCCGCAGAGAGGTCTCCTCCCCGCCGCTGCTGAGGGGATGCTCGAGCTGTCGGGAGTGGGATGCCCTGGAAGTGGAAGACAATTTGGGAAGAGGAGCAGCAACCCATATCTGCCATCCACCGCCCCTCACTCTAAAGGTGCCCGGCCCCACTGAAGGCAGCAGAAAGCTACAGAGCAACTGGCAGCAGCGCAGGCAGCCGGCACCAGCCCAGCCGCTGTGTTTCTGTAATCGGCTTTGGTGATTAGCATTGTCATTTCACAAAGGGTCTGAATTTGCCCAGCGCTGTGGCATAATAAAGTTGTTGGTTTTGTTGTGTGGTGGTTTTTTTTGTTTTTTTTTTTTTTTCCCCAAGCATAAATATTTGCAGGGTTGTATTGGTGCTCACTCCTCTTCCCTGGCACGATGGTCCCTTGCAGGTTTCCCTTGGTCCCAAAGACCTCTGCCTCCCATCCTCCTCCCTCCATGCCTCCCTTCTCCCTCCGACCAAGATCAGCAGCTCATCAATGGCCTCACAGCTTCGCTCCAGACAGAGCCCTCTTTGTGCTGCCAGTGCTGTGGAAGGCAAAGCCCCGCGTGTGCCCCCGCAAAGCTGCTGGTGGAAGAGCCGCCTCCGCCATCCCACCCATCTCCTCTTCTCCTAAAGGAGAGTCCAATCTCCCCTGCCCCCAAAACACAGGCTGAGGGGGGAGGCTGGTCGGTGTGATGCTTCCCATGCCGAGGCCCTGATTTAAGGAGCTCCCGGTGACACAGGCTATAAATCCCCCTGGAATAAATTCTAAATGAGAGGCCAGGTATCTGGCTGCTCCTGATAACGCTGGAGCGGGGATGCACCAAAATCAATGTCTTCAGTGGGAGCAGTGCTGGGATTAACGCCGCGGGAAGCGATGCTCGTGGCCCCTGCCTGGTCCCTCTGTCAGGTGGCCGTTGTGGCTGTGCTAATAAACGTGCTGCTTTAGCTCAGGTAATTAGACGTGGGTGCTTTCCCATTAGATCCCATGGTCCCCAGCACCGGCTGGGTGCTCGCCCTGAGGATGAGCTGTGGCTGGGTGTGTTAATGTGTTCCCAGAGCCCTTCTGCCCTGCCTGGGGACAGGGACAACGCATGCAGAGTCCTGGAGGGTTTGGGATGGAGCTGGCTGGACATCACCCATGGGTGCAGGAGGGGAGACCCGTCCCGTAGGGCTCCCGCACCACCCGGGGCCAAAGCGGGCTGGGAAGCCCAAAGCTGCCTCTGCTAAAAGCAGCAGCAGCCTCTGGGGTGGGGAGGGGGGCCCTGAGGGTCTCTGATGGCCTCTGTGCACTTTAAGGAAACAAAAGGCAGAGAAAATGGGGGTTTGAAGCTGTGCCTCTCCCTCCTGGGAGCAGCTGTGGGGACAAAAGTCCTCAGATGTCACCTTCGGTGGGGACTGAGCAATTCTTCCCCTCCGACACTGCCCAGTCTTGAGCCTGGGAAGGCAGGAGAAGGAGACAGCGGTGAGGCCGAAGAGGGGAGAGAAGAGAGGAGAGCAGATCCCTCTTCTGGCCGAGGAAATCCCTTCCCTCTGCTCAGCTCTGAGATGGCATTAAAGCAGGTGTTAAAGCAGGTATTAAAGCACGTATTTGCCTTCCCGAGGAAGAGGCAGAAGTGCCCGGAGAAGAGCTGGAGCTGCTGTTGCTGCCCCTGCTGCTGGGATCCCATCTCCAGCACAGGCGGGGGATAAGCCCAGGCACAAAGGGGAGAGAGGAACGGCGGCTTCTTTGTGTCGGGACTGGCACTTTTGGGTAATCTTACTGCAGGAAGACAAGTGTAACACCCAGTGCAACGAGCCATTCCAAGACCCGACAAAATTAAAGCGATGCCGGGCAGCTAAGGACACTACTTTTCACTGCTGTCTTCATTTAGGCTCTGTGAAAGCACAGTAACATCCTGCTAAGTCAGAGACTACGTGTTGTTTTTTTTTTTTTTTAAAGAGAAGGCAAGCCAGGGAGAGCAAAGAGCAGGAAAAGAATAGGACAGGGAAGGATGTTGTTAAATGGGAAGCCTCACTAACGCCTATTGCTCTGATCTGTTGTTTGTCGCCCCCCCCCCCTTTTCTTTCTGTCTGAATCTTTACTCAAAGAGCAGCGTGATCCTACGTGCTGTTTGCCAAGGCGATGTGCCAGCCAGCTTCTCGAAGCCCCTTGCTCCAGAGACAAGGCTATGTGAACAAGGGGAGGCTCAGTGCCTTTCCCCCCCCCCCGACCCCACGGTGCAGAGCACACGCTGCCTACGGGGCTTAGCAAAACGGGGCTGCTCCCCCTGGCTCCCCTCCTGCTCCTGAGGCCCTTTATTGCATTGAGGCGAACAAAGCGGAGCATCCTCGCCCGTGCTGCTCATGACCTTCATGGGTCCCGGGCCAGGACCCCCCATCGTTGGCTCTTGTAGGGTCCTGACCCCAAGTCAGGGACAGAGAGAGGGGTGAGAGGCTGCGAGGAGGAGGAGGAGGCCGGGAGAGCTGCACCATGCCTCCGCGGTGAGGACCCTGCCCGATCTCAAGGGCCAGGGAGCTGTAGAGGGGTTGGGGCAGCGGTGACCCCCTGTTCCCAGCCCCGGGGTGGGGGGGCAGAGGGGCTGGGTACTGGGAAGGGCTGAGCAAAAGTGCTGCTGCCTGGGAAGCGGGGCCGTCTGCGGAGCCTTGGACGTGAATGAATAATTCCCCCGGCTGGATGCGTGTGTGTGCACATGTGCGTGTGCAATTCCTCCCACACACCCCGGCAGCGGGGAGTGCGGAGCAGCCGGTAGGTCCCCCTTTTTGGTGGGCTCCCCTGCTCCCCCCCCCCTCCAGCACCTGGTGGCATTTCACCCACCCAGGGACGAGACACCCACCACGTCCCTGTGTCCCTGCGACCCGACGGGTCCCCCCTCTCCCATCCCCATGCTTGGAGCACAGTGGGGGGCCCGGGGGTGCTCCCAGGCGGTCAGGGGGGAAAAGCAGGGGGGGGTGTCTCGCCTTCGGCTCTGCAGCAGCGGGGGTCCCCCCGTTGCGCTCAGGTGCATCCACGGAGGAAGGCAAGGCTGGATGGGGAGCCGGGGGGGTCTGCACACACGCACAGACCCCCGAGTGTCGTCCGTCCCCCCCCGGCGGAAGGGCGGTAGAAGGGCGTCCGCGGCTGCGCTGCCCTCCGCGGCTCCCGGGCCCGACGGAGGGGCGGAGAGGCACGG
>NW_010972598.1:12119528-12119805 GCF_000737465.1 Haliaeetus leucocephalus | reverse complement strand
ACCCCCCCCTCCCCTTCCCCATCCCACCCCCGTTTCTCTTTTACAGCCCACCGTCTTCGCCCGGATTGGGAATCTACCCGACCGCCTTGGGAATTAATTTGATTTTTTTTTTTATTCCCCTCTTTTTGTGGTTTTTTTTTAATAATTTTTTTTTTTTTTACACACGTGGAGGAACGCGTGGATTTACTAACATGATCTTGGCAAACGCCTTCTGCATCGTCCTCTTCGTAGGTGAGTGGATGCCCGCAGGCCCGGGGGGGGGGGGGGGGGGGAGGCC
>NW_010972598.1:12119049-12119518 GCF_000737465.1 Haliaeetus leucocephalus | reverse complement strand
CTTGGGGGGGAGGGGGCCCCCGCGGGGGGGGGGGGGGGGGGCAGAGGGGACACGTCCTTCCCCTGGGCGAGGGGCTGCGGGGGCTGGGGAGAGGGACCGGCGCTCCTCCGCGATGGGCACTGCCCGGCTCTCGGGCTGCAGCAGGAGAGGGACGAGGCGAGACGAGGATTTGAACTAAGGGCAACTTTATTTTCCTATCCTCTATCAAACTTCAAACGAGGAGGAGGGGACACACACACCCACGACACAGGACACAAACCCAACCGCCCCATCGGGGCAGCCCCCGCCTCTGGCACCGCACGGTCGCGATCGCGCTCCAAGGGAACGGGCAGGATCAGCGGCACCAAAACCCTGTTCCTCTTTGATCCCCTTCTCTCCTTGTCAGCCCTACGTGGATTTTGCATTTCGGAGGATATCTAACCCCCCCCCCCCCCGGGCCCCCCCCCGCCCCCCCCCCCCCCCGGCGCCC
>NW_010972598.1:12030400-12119039 GCF_000737465.1 Haliaeetus leucocephalus | reverse complement strand
CCAGTGTCTCCCAGCGCCCTCCAGCCGCTGCTGCCGTGGCTGCCTGTGTCCCCCCCCCTCGCCCTCCCCGCCGTTCCTGCTCGGAACTCGGCATGGAGAATCGGTTCGGAAAGTTGAGCTAATTGCATGTGCGTGGGGAATTGCTGTCCCCTCTTGTTGCAATTCGTGCGTGTTGCTTTAGATCATGTGTGAGTTATTTAGGAGCTCTGGCTCTGCCAGGAAGAAAGCTTAGCATTTCTAGGGCAGCCTCCTACAGAGACAGGGAAGGTGCAGCCGAAAAGCTGGGGGGGGGGCAAGTCAGAGATTGTGGTGGGGCTGGGGTGAAAAGGAAGCACATGAGAAAGGTCCATTTTTTTCCTCCTGCGAGGCTGGGTGCACGCAGGACCGTGACTCGGTCGTGTGCCGTGTCGTGCTCCAGATGCTGTTACGGCAGCACCCACACCCCACTGCATCTCCATGGGTGCCTGAGTGTGTGTGATCCCCGGCACGCTGCAGCAGCGAGCGCCCAGAAAAACTCTGCCGAGCTCGCCTGGGCTGGAGGAGCGTCACCCTGCCTGCGAGGACAGGGAGAAGGGACGGGGAGATGCTGAGGGAGACTTGAAGGTTGGCAGAGCAAACCTCCCTCCAGAGCATCCCGCGGTGCGGGGCTGGGGGTGAAGGCAGAGGGACCACCGCACGCGGGGTGCTCGGCATCCCCGAGGAGGGCTCTGTTCCCTGGATGAAATGGGGGTGACAGGCTCTTCCTCTCCCCTGCTCCCCAGCACAGTCCCGGGCTGGCGAGGGGAAGGGGTGCTGTGCCGGTGGGGGGAAGCTGGTGGCTCAGGTGCCTTTGTGTGTGGGGTGGGACACAGGCCTGAGCGGTGGGGGGGGCTGAACCCCAATTTGGGGTGTCCTTCCTCGTGACCTGCCAGCGGCAGAGCGTGCTGGGGATTTTTGGGGCGGGGGGGGGCAAGCCCTGCCTTCTGAGCCAGAGAGAGAGGAAGGAGGGATGCTCTGGGGGCAAGGTGGGGGGCACAAGTGGGAAGACATCCGGGCAGGGGGGAGGAAGGGCTCCCCAGCGCTGGCTTGGGGGGCCAGCTGGCTGCTGGCTGTTTGTACGCATGTCTGACTCGCTGCTGGACATCTCACGAGCGAGATTCAGGAGGACGGGGACCTCCAGGATGCCCCACCTAAGGCATCCAAACAGTGGTCTGTTTGCCCTCACAAGGGAGGTTGCATGAAAGCAAGACCCTCTGCCCCCTTTCCCGAGTGCCCCAAAGGTGCCCCAAAGGTTTCATGGGGGTGTGTGTGGGGGGGTGAGGCTGGACAGGGAGGCTGTCCCCCCCCAGCCAGAGGAGCTGCAACACTCTGAGCAGTAATTGCAGGGAAGCCGTACCCCCAGATTGAGCGTTGGGGATGGGGTGACCAGGGGACCCCATCCTGCTGTTTTCCAAAGCACCCCCCCATGGCGTGGCCTCGCCGTGAGGAGCCCGGGAGAGTGGAAGCCCAGCTCTTCACGTCTGGGCTCTTCTTTCTGATGAGCCAAAAAAGCCCTTTGGTTGGGAGAAAGCGATCGCTGCCACAGCAGCCAGGCTGGGAGGCTGCATGTTCTTGAGCAATTTATTTTTTTTTTTTTTAGTTGAGTTGTGAGGATAAATATTTACCTCTAAGCTGCCTGTGTCCAAAGGTCTCTGGCAGGACCAGTAAAAGGAAACATGTATTACAGCTAGAAAAGAGGCAGCGCAGCCTGATGCTGCTGGGGGAAGCTGTGGGAGCGAGAGGAAAGCGGGCCATCGTCTTGTTTGCTGGCTGACTGTTGGAGGCTTGTGCATCTGCTTGCAAATCCTTGCTGTGCTCTGACACCCCAGAGACTGATGAGGATTAGGTTTAAATTCTCTGCAGATGTTTTATTGATACGAGTTCAGCGAGTGTGTATCTGTGAGGCAATTTCTTTCGGGTAGAAAAAAAACCCCTCAGCCTGCCCCTCCATCCAAACTCCCCACCTTGCGCCTCTGCGGGGGTCTGCGGAGCTTTACCTGGCTTGGCAGTGCTGTGAGCTGGAAGGAGAGGAGGGTCCCAGGAAAAAACATCGACCTAGCAGCCAGGGCTGAGCGTGCTACTTGATTTGGGGGGACCGAGCTGTCCTGTGTGGGCTCTGAACTGCAGGGAAGGGCTGCTTCTGCCTTTCTTCCTCCAGTGGTATGGCTTTGTGCCATGTTCTGGGGTCTGCTGGTGCTCCCAGCTTGGATGCGGTGCAGGATGCTGCAGGCACCCTCCCGGGGCTGCCGAGGGGGCACGCAGCACCCTGTTCTCTGCAAGGCCATGGAAGCAAGGTGGCAAAAGCCGGGAGGCCGGGGCCAGCTCGCCGTCACGCGTCCCTGCCGGCTTCCCGGCGGGTGGATTTACTGTTGGCTTTCCTGAGTGCCTGTCTGAGCACGGGGATGCGCTGCCGAGGGTGCTGGGCCCCCTCGCAAGGATGGTCCATATGGTCCAGCGCCTTTTGCATCAGGACAAGGCTGTCTCCCTTCCCTGCCTGCCTGCCAGCACCTCCAGTCCCTGCCTGGGAGGCCCATGGAGCCAGCGGGGAGACAGGAGTGTGGCCGGAGGAGAGGTTTTGGATGGCATTTTGGGAAGAGGCTTCATGGCATCGGCTGGAGAAGATGGAATCGGAGCTGAGACCTGGGCTTGCTCAGGGCAGAGGGCTCGGGGCGAGCACCAGATGGATCTGCAGCTGAGCTGGGCGAGGGCGGCGGAGGAGGAATGGCACACGGTGGAGCTGTGGGATGGCTCTCGATGTCTGGGAGCCGATTGCCCTGGAACTGACGGCTGCAGCAGGAGCAGGTTGTCCCAGCTGCTGCGCTGGGTGCCTTGGGCTGGGGTTTCCCGGTGTGTAAAGTTGCAGAGCTGGCCCCTTTCTACTCAAAGCACCATCCACCTCATGGCGAAGAGCTGGCATTTCTGCCCTGAGGAGCATTTGGGGATGCCCGTTTCTCCGCCAGCAGTCCAGGCTGTGTGTCAGGAGTGTGCCTTCACCGCTCATGGATCCTGCCTGCCTCCCATGTGGAATATAATCCTGAAGGGCCAAGGAAGGCCTTCCCACGGGGCATCTGTCACCCAAAATTGGATCTAACGTGGGTGTAAGGGCTCTGCACCTGCTCCTCCTTACCCGGACACATTCCAGACCTCTCTGAACCCAATGGTGTTTGTTCGGGGGCATCGGCTGAAGACCAGGAGGACAGGATCTGTGCCTTGGCCTGACTGCAGGCAGCGGACGTGTTTCCACCCGGGGCTGCTGCCCTTCCTGCTCATTCACCCCTGCCATTGCCCCATCCCTCCTGCAGAGCCGTCCGAGCCCCGAGCATCCCCTCTCCTCCTCTCCCCACGGTCCGAGGAGCGTGTCCCATCCCGTCTCGGCGAGGTGGGCAGAGGTGTGCGTGGCCGCCTGCTCCGGTGGCACGCAGGAGGCAGGGGACGCGTGTCCACCCCAGAGTGGTGGCAGGGGACAAGCCCTGCCTGCCTGCAGCTGCCTGCGTGTCCTGGTGGGTGGGTGGGTGGGTGGGGACACGGGTGGCCCTTGTCACATGCCTGTAGGTGTCACTGTCCCCCTGCCATACCCAGACGAGCGGCCATGGGGTTGGAAAGGGGCTGGGAGCTGGAGGCTGAGGTTTGCTGTCCCCATGGGGTGCCTCGCGTGTGGCAGCGAGGGGAAAGGGGAGGCTGCTCCCCAGGGTGCAGGGGCAGCAGTGGGTGAAGGCATTGCACGAAGTGGGGTGTCCCTCTCCATCACCCTCCGGGGTGGCTGAGAATGCCCTCCAGGTCCCGTCGTGCCCATCTTTGCCTGCTCCAGGGCTTTCCCTGCCTGTGGTTGCAAGGTGGCAGATGGGAGGGTCAGGAGTGGCAGGGGGGGTCTTGCCCACCCCGTCCCCATCGCTCAGCTGGTGCGGGCATCGGGGGACCAGCCATGCCAGCACAGCCTGTCCTCCTACCCCATCCACCCGTGGTGGGACGGGCCAGTGGCCTTGCCTGGGGTTGACTTGGCAAGAATCTATTTCAAAAAGCAAAAGAAAATGAGAAAATGGTAGAAAGAGCATGCGAGCTGAGGGAGTGCCGGGTGGGAAGGGAAGGGTTTGCCGAGGCAGGGTCCAAGGAGCAGGCAGTGGCTGTGCATGGGCAGGAGCCAGGCAAGCTGGACGGTTGCCACCCCGAGGGGTGGCTAGCACAGGGGCACGCAGGGTGTTGTCCCCGGTGGGGAAGAGTTTGTACTGATCTGCAGCCGAGCTGCAGCCCTGCCAAGCCTGAGCGCTCAAAAACCCATGAGTCAGATGCCCTGAACATCCCGTGGCGGGCCTGAAAATGATGAGCCGCAAAATAAAAACCAAAAACAGCAACGGGCGCAGAGAATTTGGATGGGCTTTCTGCTTCCCTTAATTCTTGAGAGGTCATGCGTGGAGGTTCGTGTCCCCAAGCACTGGGGCTGGAAACATTCTGTGTTTGTTTATTTGCCTGTTTGGTTTTAATAAGAAACAGAGTCCCGTGGCATCACGTGGCTCCGGGAGCCAAGGCGTTGGGTTAACCCTCCACCTTCCCCGTCCCATGCCTTGGGGTACGTCACCGCTGCTGGGGTGCCCTGTGACATCCCGCTTGCTTTTTCAGGCCACTGTCTGAATTTTGCCATGTTTGACAAGCCCTGGTGGGGTTATGGCTGGGGACATATCCAGGCTCGGTTTAGGCATGATGGAAGGATGTTGTCCCTCTCCGGAGCAGCCCGAAGGTGGCTCTAATGCCGGGGACCAGTTGAAGACCGTGGCTGGGGCATGGGCTGATGTGTGGGGTCAAGGGGGGGGGGATGCAAGGGTTTCACCCCACCTGGTCGCCCTCCCTCACCTCTCTCTGCCCTCATCTCTCCTTCCCCTGCCCCTCGCCCAGATGAGATCCTCCGCTCGCTGGCTGGCCCCCCGTCCCCGCCGGGGCAGGACCCCCATGGCTGGCGAGTGCCGGTGGACTGCGTGCGAGCCAACGAGCTGTGCGCGGCAGAGCCCAGCTGCAGCTCCCGGTACCGCACGCTGCGGCAGTGCCTGGCCGGCCGCGACAGAAACACCATGCTGGCCAACAAGGAATGTCAGGCGGCTCTGGAGGTGTTGCAGGAGAGCCCTCTCTACGACTGCCGCTGCAAGCGAGGGATGAAGAAGGAGCTTCAGTGCCTTCAGATCTACTGGAGTATACACCTCGGGCTGACCGAAGGTATGGGGTAGGGCTCTGTTGGGGTGGCAATGGGGTGGAGGGTGCTGGAGGAAGAGGTGGTCCTGACCTACCTTGAGGTTGGGAAGCTCTGAGGGCATCTCGCTGCTCTAATGAAAATGGGCTGAGCGGTGCCCTGGGCTGCACGGGTACCCCGGGCAGAGGAGACGGTCCCCCCTTTCTCAGAGGATGCTGATGGGGGTTGAGTTGAGAGCTGGTCTGCCCAACGTGGGCATGGGGCAAGGGAGAAACAGGCTGGGAGCTGTGTTTGCAGCAAAAGCTAATCGCTATCATGGCAGAGCTGTTGTGCCCGGGCACCTGCGAGCCTGGGCAGGGCTCCTCTCCAGCTGGGCTCCCTCCCTCCTGCCTGTCCCAAAGCGGGAGATGTGCCCGTGGGGTACAGAGGGAAGCAAAGCTGGGGCATGGCTTTGCACCTCAATACCAGTTGTGGGGATCTCCTGGGGTGCAGAGGTTGTTGCTGCCTCCTTGCCCACCTCCCAGCCCCCCATTAGCCCTTGCTCTGGTGGGGTTTGTGGGCTGGGGAGCAGCAGGGAGGGCTCGCTTGGGTCTCACCTTGCAGAGCGGCGATGCACCAGAACCTGCTGTAATTGCAGCCTGGTGAAGGAGTAAATCAGAGTCTGGAGCAGTGCAGGTAATTGAAATTGGATTTTGCTAGCCCGGGGCTGGTTTATTCATTGAAGGCAGGATTATCTACTGCCTGAAGGCAGGGGGAGGTAGCGGGCTTCACCCACCGCCCCTCGCCCTTCTGCAGGGGCATCACCAGGGCTGGGGCTGCTGGTCCAGGGCTGCAAATTTACTGGGCTCAGAGGAAGGAACCGGCTGTGAGGGGCTCAGCTGGGGCTGGTGCTGGTTGCTGGTAGGGTTTGCTTTGCTGTCCCGTGGGCTTTCCCCCCTCCTGCCACCCCTGCGCAGCTCTGCCAGCGCTCGCCTGGCCCCAGACTGGAGAGGAGCAGAGCCAGCATCAGTTTAACAGTATAGATCCCTTAAATGGGCTTACGACTGGCTCTGCACGTGGAAGCTCTTAAATCCAGCTGCAGCTTGTGCAAAACCGCCTGTACCAGGGCCCTTGAGTTTCGGCGCAGTCCTCGCAAGGGCACGTGCCCTCCTGGCCGGGGGCACCTTGCGAGCAGACGGACCCTCGGCCACCCGCAACACCAAGTGTGTTGGCAGCTTGGCCCCGCTTCCACCAACGATTTGGGCCTGTAAAAATGCCCGTTCCTCTCCTGTTTCATTACCCCAGCTGAAAGCCACCTCCTTTAGCGGCTTGAGCTAAAAGGGGTTCGTTTGATGGAGCCGGCGGAGGAGCCCTCATCCCTGGCAGTGGGTGCCAGTCTCTGATCTCCCTCCTGAGCTGGGATTGAAGCCAGAGGAGGTGGTGGGGGTACTGGGAGGGCTTTGGTGGCAGCGGCGAGGATGTGGGGAGCTGTACCTGAGCATGCAGCCCGCACGGGTGAAATTGCCTAGAAATCTGGGTCAGTGCAGGGACTAGTGAGCCCGAAAACCAGCCCAGAGCAGGAATTACTGCTTAATTGTTCTCTACCCCTCATTAGCAGCCTTCATTCAGTAATTTCAGAGGGCTTTGCAAACATGAATGAAGGATGCTTTACTGCTTGATGGGTACTCCAGGACCTGTACCTGGAGGAGGAGGAGGAGGAGGTGGGAAGAGAAGTGATTATACCAAGTCTTAAGGAGAGGTAGAAGCTTTGGGGAGATCCAGCAGCTCATAGCTTTAACGTGCATAAACCAGTGACTGTAAAAGCAATGAGGAGCCCAAGGCAGACCCTGATCTTCTGCCTTTTAGCAAAGATGCTGTGCCTGGTGGCCTCCCGCCCAGCCCCTTGGCCGCGGGAGCTAACCTGTCCCTGCCATTAAGGAGGACTGCTTTTACTCCAGCCTCATTCCTGGAGGTTAATTGCATCTCAGTGAGCTCAAGAAAAGTCCACTGCCCTTTTAATGCTCAGTAATTTTCATAGCAAGCAGCAGGATTCAGCTAGTATTTAATTATTTATTGCATTGGCAAAGCAATATACCAGGAGGTTACAGTGTTTCCTAAATGCACTTTAATAAAGGTGCTATTTGTCATCGGAGCATTAGGAAACCCGGCGAGGCGAAGGGGGATGGCCTGAAGCAGGAGGACTTTGCAGGCTGCCCGGTGCATGTTTCCTTCGCCGTGGTGAGCAGCGGCAGCAGGAGCTGCCCTTGGCCCCGGCGGGGGCTTTGCACCCATATAGCATCACCCAGCGTCACCCTGAGGGTGGTGGCAAGGCCGGGTGCTGGGTGATGGGCTGAAAACCCACAGTCGCTGGAGACAGCCCAACTTGGCATCCCACCGGGGTCTCCCTGGCCAGCCACCCAGCTCTGCTCTCCCAAATTCTCAAGGAACGGCACTGAGGAGCTGCTGGGCTTGGAGCAAGCCTTCCTGTATTGCTCCCCGCCTCTTAATGAGCTTGTTTTCCAGCACAGGGTTTCAAGTGGCTCCTTAATTACATGGGATAAATGCTGCCGCCTTGGGCTAATAATAACTCGGTAGAGCACGCGTGGGCTGGAGCGGTCCAGGCTGCCGGGATCCGTCCCCGGGGCAGCCCAGGCTCACCCACAGCGAGGGCACCCAGTGTGGGCAGGGATCCTGCCGAAAAGGCTGCCAGGCAGAGCAGAGATCGATGCTCCGGGCTGCTGGTCAGCCTCTGACTGGGGCTTGCAAAGTCCAGCCATTGATTTTTTTTTTAATTTTTTTTTTTTTTTTTCCCCTGTGGCTGCTGGGGTTTGAAGGGAGCATTTCCTCTCTTGAGAGCCGTGGCCGGCTCTCCTGAAATCAGCCTTTTCTGGAGTTACATGAAGGGCAGGCAGCAAAAGCACGTGGGTTTGCACTGAAATCAAAGATGGGAGAGCAGGGGGTTTGCTCCCAGCCTGGGGACAGATGGACCATGCTCAGATTCCCTCCGGAAAGTGCGGATTGGGATGGATGAGCCTCTGGAGAACAGCGTGGGTGGATCAGTGGTGGGGATGCTCTGGTGCTCAGATAAGGAGGCTCTCCAGTCGGATCTGTATCCCCCCCCCGAAATATTTCAGTTTTCCCAAAGTGCATCAGAGGCAGAGCGGAGTGGAAAACAATCTTCACAGTGTTTTTTTAGGCAAATGGGTTTTTTTGCAACAACAATAAAATAATCCAGTGTTGAGAATGGACCCTAAAACTTTCAGCTTGCAGCTGGCCCAGACTCTGCGGACGTAGTCACAAAACATTGACCTTTCAAATCCAAATTCCCTCAACTCTTGAGGTCAGTTTGAATGCAGCCGCTGCCAAACCTGACTTGCACAAGGAGCCGAGCTTGCGGCAGGACCCAGCCGTCAGGCAGCTGCAGACAGCGGCGCAGACCTGCCCGCCCGGCTGCAAGCTCTCAGCCAGCAAGAGTTAAGCTGAGCTGGTCCAAAATGGGCTTTTCCTGTCATTGCAGGGCAGTGATTTAAATGCTTTTTGGTTTTCTCTCCCCAAATTGCAATTGCCACGCTGTGGGGTGCCCATGCCCGGCCATAGCCTCGGTGGTGGCTGAGGTTATTCGCTGTGATTTTTAATTTGCTTTTTATCCCCCTTTTCTTTCTTCCCTCCCGCTCTAGGAGAAGAATTTTATGAAGCTTCCCCCTACGAGCCGGTCACCTCTCGTCTCTCTGATATATTCAGACTTGCTTCAATTTTCTCAGGTAATAAAAGCCACATGCTTCCGCTGTTTTATCTTCTCTTGCCTGTGAACATAGACCTGCTACTGAGTTCCCTGGCAAGGAAAACCTACAACTCCTTCCCCCATGGTTTGGTCCTTTGCTCCTGCAGCTCCTATGGCCACTCTCCTGCCTGTCTCTTCTCCTACCGCCCCAGATCTGATGCCTTGAGCATCAGTTGGGTGCAACACATGCCCCCCCCCCAGCCGACCAGGATGCTGAAGCCTGATAGAGGGGAGTGATGTAGGAGCTGGTACCCGAGTGCTGCCAGGGTTTGATGCACTTTGGGATAGATCCTCTCTGTTTCAGACCTTCCTGGTGGGATCAGATATTGCTGGGAGTGGGTGAGCCCCGGCCGAGGTGGGGGCTTGCTTTGAGCCCCTGCCTGGCAGTGATGGCAGAGCCACGGGCAGCAGCAGCAGCCTCCTCCTTGGGCTTCCTATTTCGCCCCAGGCTGTGATTTAGGTTTTTACCTTTTGAACTCACCTGCCTCCAATGGTGGGCTTATATCAAATAGCTGAGGTGGGCTGGAGAGCCCATAATCCCCTTGTTTGTCTTGCTGATGTGTCACAGCATTAGACAGGGGAGGAGGAGGAGGCACAACCCCGGGCTCTGGGGGGGACCAGACCATCCATCGCTCGACCTAAAGCATTTTGTCTTCTGGAAGTTTTGGGACCGGCAGGATGCCCCATATGTGGAGAAGCTGAGGGGGGGACCCTGTTTGCTGTCCCTCCCTGGGGCAGCCGGCCTCCAGCCGAGCTATGGGATGCTTCTGGGAGAAGGATGCCGAGACCCTCGGAGCATCTCTCTGCCTCCACGCCCTCCTTTCGGGAACCCAAATTCTGCCACCATCCTCAGGAACTTTTTCACTATCTATTTCCATGACAACCCTCTGTGCTGCCACCTCCCCCCCCACCCACTCTCAAAATTCAGGCACCAATGCCTTGGCTTCTGCTTGCTCTTTCTCCTCTTAACCCTTTCCCCCAAAGCTGCCCACCGCCCTGGGCTTTTGGTGGTCCCTGTGTCCCCAGACCTCATGGGGTGCGCACGGGCAGAGGGTGGTGGCACCTCGGGGACCCCGCAGCGATGCCATGTCCCCCTGCCCACAGCCACCCCGGCTCACTTTGGGGACACCTCGGAGGAGGGCCGTGACGCCGCATCCCCTCGCTGCCGTCACCCGTTGGGTTTTAGCTCCCGAAGCGAATTTGCCAGGCTCCCTCTGGGGAGCTTAGCACCAGTTCGGGATGACGATGCCACCCCCTCCCGTCTCCCGTACGCCTTTTTGGATTACATTAGCGTCAAGGAAATATTTTAGCTGCTGGAAAGTATGAAAAGCAAAGTGTCTGGAGTGGGGGATTAAACGCTCATGGGTTGATTTATTCATAAAAGCAAAGCGAGAGGAGAAGGAAGCCTGTCTGGCAATTTTGGGGCTGGGAAAAGGAGGGGGAATTGGCTGCTGTTATGCTCCAGAATGTGCTGTGACCATCGGGGGTGGCCTCAATGCTTCCACCCCTTCTCTGTCCCCCTCGCGCGGGGCTGGAGCGGTGGGAGCAGCGAGCGGCTGCCCCCCAGGACCCCCAGCCCCGACCTGGAGCCCAAGCGATTGAAGCAAATGAGCTGTTAGTGTTGTTTCTCGATAACAAGGCTGAGGCAGAGCGCTGCTAATTGCCTGTGGGGATAGCGGAAGGATTACCTTATCCTTCTAGAAAGAAGGGGCTGTGTAAGCGAGGAGGGCGGCGATGCACGCTGCTGTGCTCTCATTGCTCGCGCCCTCGACGGGCGAGCATCGCAAGCGAGCACCACGAGCAGGCACCGCAGCCCTCCCCACGCACGGGGTTTTTTTGCTCCTGGCCTTCGCCCACGGAGCAGAACATCCCGGGCCGGTGGTGAGGATGCTTGGCAATGCCAAGGGGTGCCAGAGCCAGCCCTGTGGAAACCACAGCCTGCAGGGAAGAAGGAAGAGGGCTCCGGTTAGGAAACCAGCCCCACGCTCTGTTTCTGCCCATGTAGGCACCAACCCCGGGGCAGCAGCACCCATGAGGTGGGTGGACACAGCCCACGTTGCACGGCATGGCATGGGCTTGCAGCAGCGCTGTCTTCTCCATCACCCTCCTCCTCCTCCTCTGCCCCTGCCCTGATCCTGCACCAAGAGGCCAGGCAGAGCCTGCTGAGGGGACGGCTGGTGGCACGAGGTCTCCCAGCGCGGTCCCCTCCCCGGCTCCTTGGCCCCTGTTTCCTTCTCGCCTCATGAAATTTTCATGCTTGTACTTTATTAATGAGCTCCCCAGAAACCCTGCACTTTCAAGCATCGGCTCTATTAAAATGCATCCAGGTCCCTACAGGTCTCAGGCAGGGCAGGAGCGATGCTCCGGAGGATTAGACAATAAGCCAGCACTTTGCACAGATCCCACGCTTGTGCCGGAGAGCCGCCGCGCTGGCTGTTAACCGCTCGCAGGGCTTGGAGCTGGGGCGGCCGCCAGCACGCTTGTGTGCATACTCGGTGCATCCCCCTCAAATTCCAGAGCTGGTCTGGGCAAGGAGAAGAGAGAGCCATGTGTCCCCCATCCTCTGCAAGCGTCTTTTTCCCCTTCTGCTCCTCTGACATCAGTGTCATGAGCTGTGTCCATCCTCAGCCCTCAGCTGGAGGGACCCAGCTGCAAAATGGCAATCCCTGCCCCATCCTGTCCTTGGGGCTTGGCTCTACAGGGAGGGTGTGAAGCCTCAAAGGACTTGTCTTCACCTCCTTTCCCTCCTTTCATGGCTTTATTCCTAACAAAGCTTACTGCCCATTTGCAGTAGGAGCAGGGAGGAGATTTCCCCCCTCAGCGCAGCGCCAGTTCATGCTCCGACCATCCGTCAGCTCAAATGTCTCTCTTAGCTCAGGCGACCTGCTTGCCTCTTGCACTATTTTTCAAGGCAGATCTGCTGATAAATCACATCTCATAAGAAGTATTCACTTTACGCATGTCCTACTGAGCTCACCCATCCCCAGTAGATCTCCACAGGGGGTGTTCATCACTGGAATAACACGTTTGGAATTTTGAGGGCTCTCTCCGAACAGCTTTACCCTCCCCGGCTCCGAGGTCTCATGGCATTGCAGCCCAGTGGGGGGGTCCTGGCCCTGGGTGAAGGGGGTCATGGGGACCACGTGGGTTGGATTTGCATGGGATGGTACCGGCGGGGTCCTCCAGCTTCAGCTTTTAATTGGGACCCCTTAACGTAGGCAATGCCATGCTGGTGGTTCCGGGCTCGGAGGGTCCCACCGAGTTGGATAAGACTGGGAAAATGAGACAAAGTCGAGTCCTGTGCTGCAAACGACACCCCAAAACGCTGCTCGCCTGCAGGGTGGCCCCACGGGCAGCTGGGGGAGGCGGGGGGGGCCATCCTGGCCCAGGCAGCTACTTGCCATTTGCTGATTAGCAGGGCCCTCCAAATAAGTCTGTTAGGAAACCCTCCTCGATGCTGTCGTTCGTCTTTGCCAGCGGAAGCCGGGAGACAATGGAGGAATCCACAGACTTGGCTGGGCTGCGGAGGGGAGGAAATTAGGGACGAGATGGCTGGTGCAGTCAGGTGGCTTTTAAAATAGCACCTGGGCTGCCGAGGGCGATCCATCATTTTGACAAAAAGGAAAAAAAAAAAAAAAGAAAAAGAAAATTCAGCATTTGTTCCTGCACGGTGGTTTGGCTTCATCCATCCTCTCCCCATTTATTTGCTGACGGCTGGGATTCCCAGGGCGGATGCGGGATCCGGCCGGTGCCCAACTCCGGTGGCAGCTTTGTCCTCATCGTCCCTGCCTGGGCAGAGCTCAGCCCTGGGGGGGGTTGGCTGGGGGTGACCCAGTTTTGGGGACCCCCAGGAGAAGATACGGGGACCAGGGGGGGCCCTGTGCAGCTCGGCAGATTATTCTGCTTTGGAGCAGGCTGAATAATTAGTAATTATTCTTTGAATAATTGACAAGAAAAAAAAAATTGGAAGTTCATGGCATGAATTATGCACTGAACACTGACCAGGTCACCCCCGATGCAATCGGTGCGCATTAACCCTTTCTGTGCTGGAGGAGGACCTCCAAATCATGCAGAGGGGACAGGGATGAAGAGGGGGGAACCGCAGGGGTGCATCCAGCCCCCTCCCCACGGCCAGCTGGGCAGGGACAGGCTGTGCCAGAGATACCAGAGGTCACACCAATGCCAGCCCCCCCCCTGCCCGTAGCATCTCCCCATCCCTCAGTGCTATGCTCACCCCTTCTCCCTTTTGCTCTCCGGGCAGGAATGGACCCCGCCACCAACTCCAAAAGCAACCACTGCCTCGACGCGGCCAAAGCTTGCAACCTGAACGACAACTGCAAGCGCCTGCGCTCGGGCTACATCTCCACCTGCAGCAAGGAGATCTCGGCCACCGAGCACTGCAGCCGGAGAAAATGCCACAAGGCTCTGCGCCAGTTCTTCGACCGTGTCCCCAGCGAGTACACCTACCGCCTACTCTTCTGCTCCTGCAAGGACCAGGCTTGCGCCGAGCGCCGGCGGCAAACCATCGTCCCCTCCTGCTCTTACGAGGACAAAGAGAAGCCCAACTGCCTCGACCTGCGCAACACGTGCCGGACGGATCACCTTTGCCGGTAAGGGCTGCGCCGGGCTCTGCGTGGGCTTCTCCCAGTCCTTCCCGGTGCCGGAGGAGGACCTGGAGACTGTAGCAGAGGTTTTTTTGTGGGGCTGTGGCCGGGTTTGCAGTGCTTTCTTGTTGCATGACCCTATTCCGAGTCTATTTGTTGCATTTTCCCAATGCCGTGTGGCACTTGCTGGCCGGGTCTCCTCCAGTAACAGCTGTATTCTGTGCGTCAAATGGGGCAGTTAATGGTTTTTGGCTGCTCATGGAGAGGCTGAGGTGTGGCCTCGAGTTTGGTCCCCCCTTGTTGTGGAGTGAACCCATGGGTTTGTGCGGGGCTGCATGTGGTTTGCAAACATGGGGGCTGCCAACCAAGTCCCCCACCACACCCTGAGCTCTGATCTGCTCCGAAAACCCCCGTGAAAATCCACAGCTCTGCCCTTCCCCGCGCTTGACCTGGGAGGCTGCAGTGGGGTGATGCCCTCTGGCAGCGCTCAGGTGGGGTAGAGATGTGGGACAGAACCAGAGCTGAACGGTGGAGCTGAGCCCCTGGGGACCGTGCTGGCTCTGTTCCCAACCTGGGACTGCTCCGTCTCCGCACGCTGTGGAGGGGATGGATGTGCAAAAGGCACCACGACAGAGGGGGCACCTGTGTCTTGCAAGCAGCAAAATCCCTCGGCGTGCTTTCAGCATCCCCGGTGAAACTTCACGGCTGGTGAAATCCGCTGTTTTCCCCGTGGCAGAGCAAAGTCAGGAGATCAGGCTTTTGTTCAGTTATGAAACTCATTATTCATATGGCAAAAAAACTCCTGTTACCCTCTGGGGGCTGGATCAGCCTCATAAAGAATATGTTTCCTACAAGGAGGAGGGTCTTTTTGCCATCAAGGTGATGGAGTTTCCCAGAGCCTGTTGGTGAAATAAATAAATAACGCAGCTTCAGGTCTTCCTCTGGCTGCAAGCGAATGTGTTTGAAACGTGGGAATGTGGCTTTTTATCAAAAAGTAATACAATAAGCCAATGTCTATGAATAAAAGATACCAGGGCTGCGCTGAGTCGCGGCCAAATTAATGGTAGCACCTCTCCGTCAGCAGGCCTGATGCTTGCTCAGACATTAAATGTTGTGGATGCATCTGCTTACAGAGGGGAATAACCTGCATTAGCAGCGCATTGGGGGGGACCGGAGAGGCCACGGAGCTGTCGAGCATTAATTATAAGCCTGTTCCTGCATGAAATGAAATTCCACCAGAAAGAGGTGAAGCAGCAAAGGGGAAAGTGTGTGGCAGCTGCTTTGGCTGTTTGCTCCAAGTTAGAAATGCATTTTTCTGGCAGCAGCATGGATCCTGCCCGGCTGGGGGTTCTAGCTCTGCAAAGCACCCAAATACGGCATTTATTTACGCATCCAGCTTTGGGCATTGGTTTGCAGAGTTTTGCCTTAACCTCAGCTGTTTTCTCCCCGCGATGGGATGGTGCGGGGCCGTGCGCGGATGTGCTGCTCGGATCTGGGTTTGCAAAAGAAGGTCTCATCCCATCCGCTCCCCTCCTGCAGTTCTCCCCTGGGGGGGCTCTGGCAGCTTTCCCCAAGGCTCAGGCAGGCAGGTTTGCTCCAAACCTCCCGTTAAAAGCGGTTGCATTAACCAGGCTGTGGCACTGGCGTGCAAGAGGGGTTAAGAGCCTGCAGTGGGGAGCCTACACAGGGGGATGCTCAGAGATGCTGCCACGCTCCAGCAGCTCCTTGTGTTTGCAGCTGCGAAAGTGTTTCAAAGCAGTGATCTACCTGGGGTGAGCTGTGCCCAGCACCTGAGCTGAGGGGGGAAAAAAAAAAAAGAATTTTTCTCTGTTGATGTTGCCTTGCAAGTGAGAAAGGCTCTGGCTTTTTTTCTCCCTGGCTTTTGGGATGGAGAGGGCTCTGGCAGAGCTGTGTGTGCACTGTGCTTTCCCTGGGAGTGGGCACACACGCAGGCTGCATTTTACGGTCCTTGCTGCTGTTTTCCCCCCTCCATCTCCATCAGCACATCTTCCCCAGGGATGAAGGAATGGCCCTGCATGCTGTGCCTGATGCACACAAAGGCATCACGTCTCCTGGCCTGTGGGGAAAGGACGTGGAGGAGAGCTGGTCAAGGAAAACCATCATTAGCAAGAGCCTTGCGTGAGAGCCTGCTGCTCTCTCTGCTTGACGTTACCTGCCTGACTACACAGCGGCCGTGAGTCCGTCCACCCCGGCTCTGCCCCAGAGGTGATCAGGGAGTTGCAGCTCCCATTGCCGTGGGTCCAGTTTCCCAGTTTAGAGCTGGGCATGGACTTAACCTGCCAGCTGAACCCCTTCTCCCACAGCCTCATCTCCTCCTCCATGCGTGTTCCTGGCGTTTCCCAGGTGCTCTGGGCTGAGAGCACCCAGTGAGCCTGGAAAGCCCAAGCATAGTTGCTGAATGAAATCTAGGCTGTCTAGCCACCCTGTGGGTAATGCAAGCTCCTCTGGCAGCTGCTTGTTTGTGCTTCGTTGTAGGGTTTTGACCGATGCAGAGGTGCTACATACTTAGGGTGGATTTGGCTTGGAGCAAGGGAATCTCATTCAGCAGTGATGCAGAGGGTCTCGCTGCAGGCTCTGTGCTTGGAGCCGCTGTGCAGACAGGGCTGCACCCGATGCCGAGCATTGACAGACTCTAGTGCATCACTCCAGGACCCCTGGAGATGCTGTTGGTCCAGCTTCAGGGGAGCAGCTTGTGCTTCTCTTCTGCAAAAGCCTGGCAAGGTTTGCATCCCTGTGCGGGCAGGATGGGGTCGGTTGTTCTGCATCCCCTTTGCTGAGCGGCTCTGGGCTTGTTTTGCAGGTGCAGGGTGGTCTGCAGGGCTGCCTGGTGCTGGGGGGGGCTCTCCTCTCTCTCCTGCCTCTCTAAAGCCCTCTGCGATTATAAATAACAAAGCATTGGCAGGCATCCTCTGCCAAGATCATCACCAGGTGCCGGGAGTGTGTATAAATAGAGTGCGCAGGCTTTGTCCTCCTTCCCACGGCATCTGCACCCACCAGCATCCACCCAGGAGCAACCAGGCATGAAACCCCTCTGTGTCCCGTCATCCCGAGCCCCTGCCCAAAGCCGGGGTCTGCCATGGGATTTCCCCTCGATACCTGTTTTTATCAGGCCGGCATCGCAGACCGATGCTTGTCCTCCTTATCTGCACATGGGACTGGCAAGGGCATTGAACTCAGAAGCAGATCGGCAAGCTGCTCTGAAACCCAGCGGTGACAGGAGATGAGATAATGCTCCCGCATGGGCTGTGAGTGTAATTAAGCCTCCTGGCTGAACGCCTAATGAAGAGCAAAGCCCTCTCCACTGGGATCGGACATTGCAGGGAGATTTCTGCTGCCATCTCGCCGCGGGCGGTGCTGAGCTGGGTGCAGGGGGCTGCCCCTCGTAGGGGTTGCTGCTCCTGCAGGACACAACCCACCCCTGAGATCGCATTGCTTCCTTCCCCAAAAAAGCAGGGGAGTTGGAGGACAGGGAAAATTAATGGTCCAGTGTGGAAAACAGTCATTCTGGAGGTTTTCATGGCTTTCTGCTGCTGATTTCCAGCTGCACAGGGCTGGTGGTTAAATGGTCGTTGACCACCAGCCCCTGTCCCATCAGTGGTCACAAAGCTGGAGAGATAAAAGCCACCAGCTCTTCCATCACGACTGAGAACGGGTCTGCAGGTGGCTGTTTTCAGAATGCTTTGGACCGGGGTATTTTAACCAGCTGGCAGCATCCTGGCATGGAGCGGGGTCTGGATCACCTGGGGGTCCCCGTGGTTAGGAGGAGGGTGCTGTGCAGCCCCTCCATTCTGCACTGCCCTTCTGAGGGCACAAAGGAGCCAGGATGTGGCCCCCGAGTTCCCGTGCATCCCTGCATGGACTCGGGTCAGGGCGAGCGTTCGACCTGTGCCCTTCCTTTCCCAAGAACGGGGTTCAGGATCTGGGTTATTCTGGGCTGAAATGCTGGGCTTTGCTCTAGATGAAGCAATTCAAATGGCCTTGACCTGTGAGGCTGCTGAAAATCCCCGGTGAGATGCCCCAGCCCCAAGCACCTTTGCCCAGCTCCTGGCTGCGAGAGCAGGAGCAATCAGGCTCAGATCGCTGCAATTTGGGAAGCTTTTCATGTCAGGAAGCTTTTCCCAGCACAACGGAGGAGCCCGACAAACTCCCTGAGCTTTGTGTCTGATTGCAATGGACAGGTTTTAGCTCCCAGAATATAAAAACCTTTTGCAAAACACTAACCTCAGCTAAGGGGAAAGGGGAGAAAAGAGCTGATTTCAGCAGCTGCAGTTTGCTGTATTTTTCATCTTGCATCAGCAAGTCAGGAACACAAATAATCTGGTCTTATATGCTTCAGTGATGCTGGTGCTGAAGAATTTCCCAGCCTCCACCGGCTGTAGCTCCTCAGCATCCAAAAGCAGGGTGATGTTTCCTTTGCCTGAGTTTTCTCCCCATTTTCAGTGTATTTGTGGCTGGGAGGGGGACGGATCCTGCCCAGCTCCTCACAGGACCCCTGTGTCTGCATGCACTGGTGAGGTGCATTTCTGCATGGCAGAAACCATCTCTCTTTGGCTGGGTTTGGGATCCTAATTCAGGAGCGATCCCCCAGGGAGGGGAAGCTTTGCTTCATCGCCCGAGGACCCATGAGGGAGGCTTGGCTCGGGGTGTGTGCGAGGGAAGGAACGGATCCAGGCTGGCTTGGTATTGATTAAACACCAAACATGGGAACAAACCGCTTTTTTTCTAAACCCACGTCCTCGTCTTCACGCCCTTTGTTTAGCACAGACAAAATGCCATCTATAATGGATGTTTCCTTGATAAACAGCGGAGCGGCAGCTCAACTTTCTCATTACACCATGTAATGAGAGTGGCTCAGAAGTACGGCTCGGCTGTCCACATAGCTGTCTGGGAAGAAGAAGGAGGAGGGAAAAATGGTCCTGCATTTAACAGCGGCTCTGGGAGCTGGCAGAGAGGAGCAACGCTCGTGTTTGGAGGGGCACAGGGCACGGCTGATGGCTCCCCAGGGTGGGTGGCTGCACCAGGGCTGGACAACCGGGGCTGCAATAACCTGCCGGGGGAAGCCTCCAAATCCAACCTTAAATTAGGAAATCTGCAAGGGTTGGTGGCTTTGGCTCCCTGGTATGGGGGGGGACAGAGGGAGGGGGCCGGTTGGGCAGCATCCCCCGGGTACCTGTCCCCTGGCACCCTGTGGGCACCCATGTGCAAAGGCAGCTGGAAGAGATCTCTCAGCTCGGGGCCACCTTGCTCAAGGCTAACCACACTCTTAACACAATAATAAGTCAATTCGCACTGAATAATTAAATAGAGAGCCTTCATAAGTATTGACTTAATGTGACAGCAAGTCTATACTGACTCAGGGTTTGCTTATGTAAACACAATCTCCTGTTCGGCTTAGTTAGCAGTTCAATGAAATAGAACAGTCCTTCAATTAAAATCAAATGATGCGTGCGTTTAATTCTTCCCTTCTTTTACCGGGTAATGATAGGGTTTGAGCATAGGCAAGAGGATAAAAAAAAAAGTCTTTCAGCTGCTCTTATCTGTGATGAATCAAAATGTGATGTCCTAAAAATACATATGGATAACTAAACTTCTTAATTAACAGCTCCGAACTTAGCAGTTGGTCTGTTGTCTGTTTGTCCTCATTTTTTTTCCCTTCTCGCTGCCTTAGCTCTGCTTACTCTAATTTGGGGATTTCTCCTTTGCTTCTCTCTGGTTCATTCTGGTTTTGCCTCTTTCCTGCTGCCCGCATCTCCCAGGGCAAGGGGTAGCTTTGGGATGGGGGACCAGTTCTCATCCTACAGAGAGATGCTATGCGACCGCAGAGATATGGTTGTCACTAAAAGCAGGAATAAAACCCTCCTGGCTCATACCAGAACAGGTCACTCCAGTCTCCAGAAGTGGCAGATAACTTTTCCTGGAAAAAACAAATAATTCCATTGATCTTTTTTTTCCCCCTGTGAACCATTTACTAGCTTTGGTAGAGGGTCATCCAGAAAAGTGGAGTTTTGCTCCAGCTTCCCTCATTTCTTTAGCTGATCCCCATCCCCAAGGCTCTTTGAATTACCTGGCCACTGTTCTTGGTGTTTGAGGCTAATTTTTTTTATCTCAGCATCTCCTGGCTTTGAAAGCATTCATCTCCAGCAGGACGAGCAGGCAGAGCGAGTGTTGGGAGGAGGATGCCCAGCGGGCCCGCGGGTTTTTCATGTCTTGCTGAGTTTTTGCATGTTGTCGCAGCTTCTTGAACATCCACTGCTCTGCAGGGGGGGGAGAGGCGCGTTTCCAAGCCGTCTCTCAATGCTCGTGTCTATTAAAGCCATTTTTCCTTGGTCCCTGTAAATTGCCTGTGAAAAACATGTCTTGAGTAATCTCCGCATCTCGGACATTTTCTGCATGAAATATTCAAGAGCCTGATACTGTTCGCTTTGATGGGTGGTGAGTTATTACCAGTGCCGGGCTTGGACTTCTCATACGCATGCGGTGATGGGAACAATTAGCACCCAATTAGGCTACCTTGCATCTGCTCTGGGGATTTTTCTGCTTAAAAAATTGCAATGCACCAACAAGCAGAAAAAAAACAATCAAAAATCCTCTGCTGTGTAGGTAACTTTTAATGTCAGAGCGAGGGTGTCATGCTGGCGCTGGCAAGCTGCTTCTGAATTCCTGCACGCTAAGAAGGCTAGGAGATGAGTTAGCAGCCAGGAGCTGATGGGATGGTCCCTGCAGCAATGCACAGAGTCCCCTATATGGGGGATATATGCACCAGGGATATACGTGTGGGTGCACTGTAGGGACCCAGGTCCTTGGGAGGTGTCTGGAGGTGGGCAGGGAAGAAGAGAAGTATTAAAGCCCCTGGAACACTGGACCTGCCTCCCCTTGGCATCGACCTGCTCTCTTCTCCCAGAAATCGAATGTATTTTCTAGATGCATCAAAGAGAAACAGCTTGTAACCCCCTAACTTTGAAATCCAGCACTTGGAGCAGGCTTGGGATATGATATATGTGTGTATATACATAATTAATTTTTGTTAATCCCTTTTTCACTCCTTATTTTTTTGACTTGGAGGCTTTTCAGGAAAATAGCATGCTGGCCGAGGCTGCGCTCTGCAGCTCCCCATGCCACCATCCTCCTTCCCCGTCCCTGACCCAGCTGCCAGCCCAGCTCTTCCCAGCCCAGGTCTGGCCTTTGCAGGCAGAGACTGCCCAGACCCACCTGCTGCCTCGAGCTGCCAGCCAGCAATTTGGCACCAATTCCTCCTGTTTCTGCTAAGATGGACTTGGCTCCCTCTCCTTTTTTTTGCCCGGGCACTTAAAAGCAGAAATCTGAGAAGCTATGGGCCAGCTCCAGTAAGGTTTATTCCTGGCAGTTAGAGTCTCATCCAGCGACTGCAAACTCATTGTATACAGCGGAAAGAGTGACATCTGGCTTGGATATTCTGGAAAGGTTACCAGCTGGCTTGTCATGTATTATGAAAAGAATAACATTTGCCTTCGAGGATGCTACAAGCCAGGAGCAGGGCCCCGGGGAGCAGCGTGACAAATTTCCGTGGCGCTCGGTGATGAACTTGCCACAGTTCTTTAAGAGAATTGACGTGCCTTCGCCTCTAATTTGGGGAGAGGGGAAATGCTGTCGGAAACTTTATTTATCTCCCGCGGAGGAGTGGAGGAGGGAGTCCAAATACCTCCCTGCCATGGGGATTGTGTGAAAGGAGCAGAGTTGGAGCTTTTCTGCTCTGCAACACCCTGGGCTCTTCCTTCTGCTCCCACTTTGCAAGTGGGGAGCAAAAACCCTTGACCCAAGCCTGGTTTTGGCTGCAGGGAGGGCTGAGCACTGCAGATATTCCCTGGCAAAGCTTTTCTGCCTGTTCTGGGCTTCATGCACAGCTCCAGCAAGGGAGACCGTGTGCTGAAAGCTGAGCAACAGCCCCAGGAATGGGTGCAGGATGGGAGCCCCTGGCCCCCCTCTCTGCACCACTGTCATAGGGAGTTTTTCTTTCCCTATGTGCTAAACCACTAGGGAGGAAAATAAATGTGGGTCTGGTGAAAATAATGTGCTCCTGGGATGGGTGAGGTTTGTTTCCAGGAAGAAGGAGAGGGAGAAAGTTGGCTCCTTGTCTCACACATGCCACAGGAGAGCTGCAGAATCCCCTTTTTTCCTGAAATCAGTGCTTTAGCCCAAGCCCATCCTCCTTCCCCATGTCGTGGAGCGGCCGCCCCGCACACCTCCCTGTTGCATCTCTCCCTGAGGCGATGCCAGTTGCGTTATTGCTATTTATTAGTGTCCGACGTGTAGAAGAGCGCAGCGCTGCCCAGGAGTCCTGTCTTCTCGTCAGGAGTGCTTGAATAACCCAGATGAAGAGGCTGACCTTGCCCTGGAAATTTGCAGCCTGTTGGGAGGCTGTAAGTGGGTCAGGCAGCTGGTGTAAGTGGGAAAATAATCCAGTTCATGCTGCTGGCAGCCCCTCGGCAGGCAAAAACTGAGTGCGACCTGCACGCCCAGCCGCAGGAAGAGCAAAAAGAAGGTACAAAGTGGATGGGTGGCTCTCGCCAAACCCCCGGCTCAGCCGGGGAGCTCGCTGCGGGGTGATGCTGGCGTCCCCAAAGGACCAGGTTGTCCCCAGAAGATGCTCAGCTGCCCCACAGAAGATGCTTGCGTCGGTGGCTGTGAAATGCCGTGACCTGGAAAAAGCCCCAGTCACGGATGGCTGGAAACAGCAAAAGTCTCCAGGAAACCACTGCATTCCCACATGGAGCATCCAGTGCTCTGGTCCAGCCCTGAGCAGCTGTGCTTTATTTCCTCTTACGTCCTTTCCCCAGTACGTAGCCCATGAAACTGCAGGGGTCTGGCTGCGGGCTTGGCAGCAACATCTCTGCTCCTCCCCGGCGCTGGCTGAGTTTTGGTGGTACCTGCTCCCCCGCTCCCTCGGCGCGCTTGAGATCTGATGTGATGAAAAGTGCTGGGTGGATGTAAGGTATGGCTGCAGATCCCTTCTACTTCATTCAATCACTGCTTCATTTGTTCCTCCATTTAATTTGATTAAAAACCTCCTGAAAACAAATCATTCCTATTTAAAAAAAAAATAACACAATTTCTACCCTTTATTTTCATCAGTTCTTATGGCTTTAGGCAGGTACTGTTGGATGATTCAATCACTGGTTGGACAAAGATGACATTTAATTAAGAAGGAAGGAAAAGGAAGCTGAAGAAAATAATGTATGCCCTCTTCTTTCTATATGAAGTGTGGAAAAAAAGAGCTGAGGAGATTTTCTGTTGTGAAATGCAAGGTCTCATCTACAGTGTCAGCAACTTGGCTGCTTCACAGCGATTCCTCCCTGTGATTGAGATCCAGTGTGGGCCACAATTCAGCCTCGAGTCTATTCATTTAATGACTGAGTCAATTTGGAAAACTGCAGCCCATCCGTCTGTCCACCTGGTCCATCTGCCCATCCTCTCCCACATCCTTCCCATTTCTTTAACCTTCCACCTCGGTGATTCGATTCATCCCAAGAAAAATCCCCAGAGCATCGCCTGGAAAGCGTGAGTTGGTGTCAGCAGAGCCAGATTACCGATACACGTGGAAATAACTGTGCTTCCATCGCTCCTTGCGCTTTTTCTGAGCATTATGCTGAGCAGTGAGAGAAGATGAGAAGGGGTAACCAAGCCAGTAATCGGATTAGGAGTGGAAATCAGCTCCTCTTGTCCCTCCTTTATTCCGCCTGGTCCTGCTGGTTCTCCCCATCTCTGTTCTTTCTGCCTTCGCCCTGCCCGCAGAGCCGAGTCTGGCAGGAGGGCAGGCAGGGCACGAGCAACTCAGCCCCCAGGGTCTCTGCGAGGCTTCCTCTTGTTTTTTCCCTTCTCAGCTGCAAAAGAAGAAAGCAAAATGTAAAGCCCAACCTCAGGCATTTTAATTGCACTCTAAGCTTTAACATTTCAGGGGGAAGATAAAAACAAGCAGTGAAATTTTACAGTCGTGTAATGATGCCGGGAGCAGCGCGGCCAAATGAGGTTGTGAAGTTTATGGTGTGCTCTGCCAGTCGGGCAGCGCTTGGAAAGAGCTGGGGAGGTGGGGACCAGTAACGGATGGAGGAATGAGGGTCCCATGCTCAGGGGCTCGTCCCCAGTGGGGTACCCACCCACAGGCAGGCACCCTTCCCTTGCCTGTGACCCTCTGGCAGGCTGGGGCGACTGGAGGCGAGACAAGAAGTTGCACCTCCTGAGTCTAGATCTCATTTAGATCTCCTCTCTCTATCCCATTTATCCTCTTCTCTCACCTCTATTTTTTAAAAAATGTTGCTTCTTGCTCCTGAGTCGCTCCGTGCCAGGAGCGGCGGTGAAATCCCATCCCTCTCCCTCTTGCTTTTTGCACCCAGGTCCCGGCTGGCCGATTTCCACACCAACTGCCAAGCCTCCTTCCAGTCCCTGACCAGTTGCCCTGGGGACAACTACCAGGCGTGCCTGGGCTCCTACGCAGGGCTCATTGGTGAGTGCCGGCGGGTCGGGCTGGGGAAGGGTCTTTCCTACCGCAGCCCCCTCATCCCTCTTCCTTCTCCTCGCCCGGGAGCAGGCTTCGACATGACGCCCAACTACGTCGACGCCAGCACCAGCAGCATCACCATCTCGCCCTGGTGCTCCTGCAAAGGCAGCGGCAACATGGAGGAGGAGTGTGAGAAGTTCCTCCGAGACTTCACGGAAAACCCCTGTCTCCGTAAGGCGCTTCCCTGTCCCCCTCCTCACCCTTCCCCATCACCACCGGGGTGCAGCCCCCCCTTAAACATCTCCTGCCCCCCCAGGAAACGCCATCCAAGCCTTCGGCAACGGCACCGACGTGAACCTCTCCCCCAAGAACCCCTCGCCCCCCGTCACCCTGCCACCGAAAACGGAGAAGAGCCCTGCCTTGCCAGATGACATCAATGACAGCAACACCATGTACGACACGAGCATCATCACCACCTGCACCTCTGTCCAGGTAGGACCTAAGCTCCGTCGCTGCTGCAAACTGGGGGCACTGGTCTGGACCCTCGTTGGGTTCATCAGCCTGGAGAGAGGCTGCAGCCCATGGGCAGCAAAAAGTCCTGCTCGGACCATCCAGAACGGTCTGGATGCAGTGTTGGTACCCGGGTGCCTGGCAGGATCTGGCCATCCCTGGGCACTGCTGGGGGGGGTCTGCCATGGGGAAGGGAGGGATCTGTGCCCTGCCCGTCTTCTTCTCTCACTTGGGGCATCATTCCCTGCCTGGCATGGTGCTGTGCCCAAGGCAAGGTGAGCTGACGTGGCTGCCCCGAGCCCAACTTCTCCTGCCCCCAGCTCATTCGGGGTGAAAACAGCTTGAATTCCATGTGGGTTTGGGAAACTTGAAAAATACATATTTTCTTGCATTGCGCTGGGCTTGCGGCTTCATGCTTTGCTCCTCGGGTGGGAAGGTGCTGCCAGGAGAGGAGCGGGATGGGGACTGTGGCCGGTGGGTGTCACAGGGGTGTAGGCAGGGTCCTCGGCAGGAATATTTGCAGCAGGGAACACAGAGGGAGCAAACCTGGGGCAGGGATGAATCCGCATGAGTGCTTGCAGCCTTCTGTTGTCTGTGCTCTCTCCTGCTTCAGACAGGAGCCCAGCAAAGACCCTGAGCTGCCCCGGGGAGAAGGGATGAGCCCCTTTTCTTTCTTCTTGCTTTTCATGAAGCTCTTCAGGCTTCAGCACCAGCCATGTGCTCTGAGCCACGATTTCCAATGCCCTGTGCACAGGGCTGCAGGCATCACTCCGTGCCCTTGCAGGGCTGCTCTGCAGCTCCCAGGGGAATTTGGGGACCCCAAAACCTTGGGGTGCGACCCCGGGCAGGAGCAGGTCTGGGTGCACATACCTGCCCTAACCCTTTCTCCTTTCTCCTCTCCAGGAGCACGGATCGAAGCTAAACAAGTCCAAAGAGCAGAGCCTGTGCTACTCAGAGGTACGTTTGGGGCAGGGGGGGAGCAGAGGGATGGGGGTCCCCAGGGCCCGGGAGCTCTTTCTCACTGCAAATGGCTCAGGAAAGACGTGCCAGGCAAGTGCCGTGCCGGGGACCACTGGCTTGGCTGACCGGAGGGCAAAAATAGGTGTTTTCCAAGATGGGATGCTTTTGCCCCAAAAGGGCTCTGATGAAACCCTGCTCTCCCCCTCGCCCGCAGACCCAGCTGACCACGGACATCATGCCAGACCAGAAGACGTTCGTGGACCAGAAGGCAGGCGGCAGCCGACACCGGGCGGGCCGGATCCTGCCCCTTGTGCCCATCCTCCTGCTGATGCTGGCGTTATAGAGGGGCGAGGAAGGCAGCGGCCGGCGGGACGGGGACGCTTGCAGAAAGCGCGCACGAAGCGCGCCCCGGCAGCGCCCGCCGGCACGCTCGCTCTCGCCTCGGTTCCTGCTGCGGCGATGGGGAAGGGAAGGATCGCTTCGTGCTGGAGACTGAAACGCTCACAAACGCCGGGGATGCCGAGCCCCGGCGCGCTGGGCGGCAGGAGGACCCTCACCACGCTGGGAAACTTTGGTGGTTTTCTTCCTATTTTCATTTTTTCCCCCTTTTTTTTTTTTTTTTTTTGGTTTTTTTTGGTATTTTATGGTGCGTTGGGTTTCTTTTCTAAAGCAGGAGCTCACGGCTTGTGGCGAAACCCCGCCATGAGCCCTGCAACAGGCGATCCAGAGAGGTGAGCGGCGCTGGGGAGGGAAAATAAGCATCGAGCAGAGCTTTGGCGAAGGTTATTTGCAGGACCCATCAGCCCGAGTGCACTGGGGTGGTCGCGGGGACAGCAAGGTTTCCACATCAGAGCATCCTGGAGGATGGACAGGCCGTCGGGAGGCTCTTCTGCATCCTCCGAGGGGACTCGCTCGAGCTTTTGACATTGTTATTGGGGTTTTTGTTTTTTTTTTCTTTCCCGTGGTCGGCGAGAGTTTTAAAATGGAAGAGAAAAGAAACTACTGTTCAGACGTTGTGAGGTTGTCCTGATGTTTTCAATCTGTCACTTCGAGGGAGAGTTTTTTCTTTTTTTTTTTTTTTTTTTTAAATCTTTGTCCAGTCGAATTTGGGTTGGGATGGGATCCGACCCATCGGTGGTCGGAAACCTCTGTATGTTCCTCTCTGTTTTCTTTCTTTTATATATACATATATAGTGTATGTATATACCGTCCACCTATACCTACATATATGTATGTATATACACAACCATATACATCTACAGTGTGGCTTTTTTAATTTCCTTTTTTCCTTTATTTTTAAAAAAAAATCTCAAATGGCAACAACAACTTAAAAATGTATTATTGTAAAGTTTATTTTTTTTAATAATGTCTATAATGGAAAAAAAAAAAATAAACCAAGAACAACCAACCAAGGAACGAAGCAGCACCGAAAGCCGAGCTCCGCCGAGCATCCACCTGTGCCGGGGTTTGTGTCCGGCCAAGCATCCCGAGCCCGGGGGGGAACGGGGGCCCTTCAGCTGCAGAAATGCCGGGATTTGGGTCAGTCTAAATATCTTGCAATGCTGCGAACAATTCCCTGACTGTTTTGCTCCAGGAGACAAGCAAACAAGCAAACATTTCAAAGGAGCTGACACCTTCGCGTGTGGCAGGGTTTGTTTTTGAAAATACCATCCCCTTTCCTTAATGTCTTTTTCTTTTTTTTTTTTCCCCAAGCAACCTGACAGTGCTTAAAACCGAAATGAAATACCGAGATTTGGGTCACACAAAACATCAAGTTTCTTAAATTTTTTTTTTTTTTTTCCCCACTTTACTGCTCGTGCCAGGGAGCAGAAACATCAACCCCCATCCAGCTCTGCCTGTGGAAAACAGGACGTCAGGGGCATCCTGGGGACCTGGGGATGCCAAAATCTGAGCTGAAGGACCAGCTGGGCTGTTTGCAGGGAGTTGGGCACTGGTAGATAGGGGAGGGAGGGATGAATATTCCCTTTTGCAGCATGGAAAAAGAAAACACGTTTGATGTGGAAGTTGGCGCGGGGAAAATAAACATGTCACGTCTCTCGCAGGAGTCGCGTTGCAAACCCAGGCTGCTCTTTACCATATTCTCTCCTCTAACAGCCAGGAAAATGACAGCTCTGAACTAGAGAACCAGATGTGCTGAGCAGTTTGGCACCGAAAAAAAGCACCTGGGCCTGGAGGGTGGCGTTCAAGGGGCTCTCCAGCCAACTTTGGGGTCCCTCATGCGTGGGGTGAGCTGAAATCCCGGCTGCCCTGACCTGGGTGCTCCCAGCCATCCTTCTGCTTCAGCCATGGGTTCGAAGATTTGGCAAAGGCACATGGACCCCCTGAGCACCGGTACCGTGTTTCTTTAGGAAAGGGGCTGTGAAATACAGTGCAAATCGCTCTTATTGGTGGTGGTTTGGTTTCCTTCTTCCCCGAGAAGGCTAGAAACACTCAAGGCGTTTCTGAAAGGAATGTGAACTCCTTTGCTGGGAAAGGTCAGGGAAAAATGTCTCCATCCAGTACCTGATGCCCACCGGGTACCTGCACCCCATCCGCAGGAGATGTCCAGCCCGCTCCCTGGAGCTCCTCACATCTTCCAGCTAAGGAGGCATCAACAGAAAGCAAAAAGCTTCGAATGAGCCTGAGTTATGAGTTGCCCCTTCGCTCTCGCGGGTGTTTTGGCAGTGCCGTGCCCTCCCCGAGCACCCATGGCCATGCTGGCGGGGCGAGAATCAGGGCAGTGCCCGGAGCTGCCGGCTGCAGGAGGGATGGGGAGCTGCCGTGCGTGGAGCACCCCGGATCCCAGCTGTACCTTCCCCCCCCGGCTGGATCCTAGGCACAGAGATTGTGCTGGAGCTGCTGAATATTCATATGTTCGGGATGAAGGCATTAGCCGTGCTGATAAGCAAGCTGCCTTCATCCAGGTGCCTCGTACCTCGAGCTGCTGAAAGCAAAGCTCTTTAAGGTAGAAGTGCTGATCCTGGGGCTGGGGACGCCGAGTCTGAGATGCAAAATCCTGGCAAGTTATCCTCCCAAAGCCTTGCTAAGTCTTTCTCTCCAAACACAAAGCTTTTCCTGGAAGGAGGGCAAGGGGATGAGACGCTATCTCCTTGTGAAGCGGTGGAAGGAGGCTGTGGGAAATTGTTCTGGAGGATGCGGCAGAGCTAATGCAGCGTGCTAAATCGCTGCCTTTCCTGCTGGCAGAAACTATGTGATGTATACGAGGATTTCATTTGCATGTGTTGTTTTGGGAAAAGTCCTTTTCCAGGAGCAGCACAAATGGAGCCTTGAGGGTCCGGGGGTCTCCAACCCCTCCCAGCGGAAGCCAGGGCTCATCTTGTCTGGATTTGGAGAGACCCCCATATGCCAGAGGGATGTTTGGAGACCTTGTGCAGACTCTCCTGGGGCTGCATTGCAAACAGCAGCATGGACAGTCCTGCTCCAAACTGCTGCAACCCTCGTCCATGCAAATCGTTGCAGTAGGGATGGGTCCTGCGTGCCAGACACGGGCGTGCAGGCAGGAGAGATGCTCTGGTGGTTTTTGGCTAGTTGCAGCTTCAGCGTGACCAGAGGAACAGAAACCAGCCTGCAAAATCCATCTGTGGGCACAGCCCTGAGAAACTCTATGGAATTGGTGGCTTCCAGATGTCCCAGCTGAGTGTGGGGTCCAACGGCTCCAGGACTTGCACCTACCCGAGGGCTGTAAAGTGCATGGGACCAGGCCTGCCTGCAAACAGGGGATTTTCCTTCTCTTTTTCCTCTGCTAACCCAGATACTCAAGCAAGATGTTCCAAGGAGCTGTCTGCCACAGCTTCCCAAATCCTGGGGAATATCCTAAGCCACGCATCTGATGAGCAGCCGGTGTGCACTAACCCCTTCCCTACCCCTCATCCATGCCCGTCCTCTCTCCACGGCTCTCCCTTTGCTCTCACCCACTTACAGAAGGCAAAAGAAAAGGCATTAAGGGCAGCTCATTTCTCTAAGAGCAAGTTTTCTGGTGCGCTGGTTTGGGGTTTGGTCACTCGTGGTACAATCCGTTGGATTTTGTCCTGTCTCATGACAAGGGCAGCTGCAGCAACACAGAAAGACTCTTCCAACATGATTAAAAATAGATGGGATGGCACCTTTGCCCTCTATAATTAATTTGATGTTCTCCTTTAGGCTTTAATAAGCACTCAGGCCACCATGGTCGGGCAGGTGTTGCCTTCCTCCTCCCTCTTCATAATCCTCTGTTAAGTAAGTTATCACCTTGGGGCACTCCTGACCTCCAGGTTTCCCATGAGCAGATACTTTTGCCTCATTAACTTTCCCGAGCTGCTACACTTCACAAGAAATACTCCCCCCCAGCATTGTGTTGCGTTAAATTCTAAAGGCATAAAAATAACTTCTTGCTGACCACATGGCGATGAGCGGAGCTGCAGGTCATGGATGGGGATGTGCATGGAGCTGGGACACGTGAGTTTAGAAACCTCTTGATCCTCAAGCCCAGAAGTTCACTTGATGCTGTTCCAGCAGGGAGAGAAAAAGAAAGAGAAGGATGTAGGAAACTGGTCCTTTTGTTAAATAGGAACAATTCCAGTGAGGCACCAAGCTTCTCCTCAAATCACCCATCACCATTATCTGGGATAACCTCACCAGAGGAGGACGCTGGCAGGAGGCTTGGCGAGGTCTCTAACAAGGAGAGGAAAGCAGAATTGATTTATTTTCTTATCTTTAATATTGTAAGTGAAGCTCTGGAGACTCTCACAGGTCCTGAGGCCTCGGATGATGCTGTGAGATTTAAAGGATTTGGGGGAGCGGGATGCCACACAGCAGGAAAACCAGGACTCTCCGCTTCAATCCGGGCGAGCGGCTGGAGAGGTGCTTTGGGGGGTGGCACAGGAGTCTCTGCCCCACGAGCCGTGTCCCAGCGCTGTCAGGGCCAGGGACACCAGGGAGGCAAAAGGGAGTTTGGACTTGCCCAGGCCAGCTGCAGCCACCGTCCCTGAGGAGAGGAGGGGCTCAGGGGGTGACCAAGAAATCCCCAAAACTCACGGGGCTGACTTGAAAACATGGAGTGGTCCTGCTTTACGTATACATATGAACATGTGATTTTCTTATCAGCACAAGTGAGCTCTATCAGGTCCCCTAGGCAAAAAAAAAAGAAAGTTTTTGCAGTGACATCCCCCCATCTCGCCAGGCAATTAAGGAGGTGGCTAACGAGCCCAGGGCTGCAGCGGTGGCGTGGGGTTTTGCCCCAAGCAGTCTCAGCTGCAGCATTTGCTGGTGGGGAACCAGGCTGTAGGATCGGCCGCCTTTCTCTCAATTGCCGCCCGAATGGCCTCGTTCCAGCAACAATTAGCAACCTCTGAGGGACTCCTGTGTCCTGCGTTACACTTTCCTAATATAATTACCGCAGTAAATGAACAATGAATTAAATCAAGGAGAAATGTAGGGGGAGGTACCAGTTGTGTGTCACTGCCAGGGGTCACGGTTCTGTCTCCCTGGAGGCAGGCAATCTTCCTGGCTCGCTTAAAGCTTTTCTTCTCTTTTGAATCTTCTTTGGGAAAGGGATGTCAGCAGGGATGGTGAGGAAACTCCCAGCTCCAGCATGAAGAGGTGCAGGTAGGCACCCAGGTAGGTCCCTGCAGCATCGCCCTGCTGTCATGCAGGTGCAGCACGAGCTCCTCCGGAGACCACAGAGCTGCTCGAGGGATGCAGCAACCTCTGTGCACAGAGATGATTTCCAAACGCGCGTTATGATCAGAAACAAAATCCCCAGCAAGACCCCAGCACAGCGACAGCCGCCCAGGCTGCCTGCTGCAGGGCAGAGAGCAGGAGTAGAGCTGGTGGCTCCGAGCCAGCGGTGGATGGAGGGACTTGTCATGCCTCTGCTGTGAGACCTTATGGAAGTGGAACGTGATTGTTATTTTAAAGCAGATTTCACTCACTCATAGCCACGTGCTCCCAACTGCAAGGCACCATCCCAGCCCCTTTGACATGCTGGTACCCAGACAGCCCTGCTGGAGCCGAAAAGAGGGGAGTGCTCCCTTCCCTTGGGCTGCTGGCTGCAGCTTTGCAAGAGCAAAGGAGCTTTGGAAGAGCAATGTGGTGCCCTTTCCCCTCCAAAGCTTGCTATCATCCTTGCTCGCGTTTGCTTTCCTGCTTTGAACAGATGCACTCTGTATTTACTGAGGGTCTCCGTGCCTGGCATGGAGTGTGGGACGTGGCAAGGCTCTGCCATGGGGATTATCTTCTGGTTTTGCTGTCAAGGGGTGGGTGAAGCTGGCGAAAGGGGACTTTAACGTATGTTCTGCTCTGGGTGGAGTTGCGTGCTTGTTCCGCTTCACTCGCTGCGTCAGGGCAGCAGCGGCTTGGTGCCCTGCCTGGGCTGCCCTGTGCTGGTGGGCTCGGGGCTGGGAGGTGAGGGTCGTGCCCGTGCTTGGGCATCTCCTGCATAGGGACGGGGCTGAAAAGGTCTTTTCGTCAGCGCCGGAAAAAAATCTCCTCTGTGGAAACTGGCCACGGGGAGGGAAGGCGTCGAGGAGGCTGCTCATGTCCTGCCTTGGGGAAAATGCTTGGAAACTCTGGACTGATGGCAGCCACTTCTGCTTGCTGGAAGCACAGACCAGTTACCATGTGCATAGAGGCTGTCAGCAAGCAAACCGCTGCTTCGGCTTGTGCAAATTTAAGCGCTGGTCTGCATCAGGCTGGCAAGAGCTCTGGGATTCCTTTTTCCTGACGCGGGGAAGCTCCCGGTCGGAGCAGAGGTCCCGGTGCTGGCCCCTTGCGTGGACTCGCTCCGTTTGCTGGCAGGCAGCTCCAAAACCAAGCCCAGGTTTCGGGGGATCTCATCCCTCTGTCCGGGTGCGGGAGTTGTCCAAGCCAGGCTTGAAAACAGCCCAGCTGGGCTCCCTCTGCGTTCCTGGCGTTCCTGTCCCCTCTCCACTCGGGTAGTTAATAACTCACCTCCAACACATGCTCCTCCAACCAAAATCTAACCCCTGGTACTTTCTCCAACATATTCCAAGTATATTAATTACAGGAAAGAAAAATGCCTGTGCTTTCAGTTACTGCATAGTAGTGAAAAATGACTGAGTGTAAAACATGTCTGCTAGATAATTAACTTCATAGATAATTTCTTCTTCATTTTGACTCAATTACTTCCTTGATATGAGAAAGTGCTGAAAACACTATTTTTTTTTTTGATGTTGCATAAAACAATAATTGAAGAAAACCGCTAAAGCTTTCCCAGAGAGAGCCTCCCCTTCCTTAGATAAAGGAGCCAGGGAACAAATTGTATTTAATTCTTGCTCTAGAGTTACAGGGTACAGCTTGGCACTTACACTCCTGTGCATTGCATCTTGGTAGGGGGTGGAAAAATAGTGCTCTCTGTTTCTTAGTAAACCTGGCAGAGCCAGGGTGCAAACGTCATGGCTATTGCCCGCAGGCAGCGCTGCCCTGGCAAAGCAGGGTTTGCTCTGAATAGCAGCACAAGAAACGCTGTACTGTGAAATGCGATGTTTGTGCTAGCTTGTTGGCAACTTCAGGGGAGCAGGGTGAGCTTAAATGAAGAGTTTGCATCTGTGAGCATCAGTGTGGGAAGGCTGGTCCCACATTTCACCCAGGGCTGGCACCCAGCACCCGATGCATCGCCCTTTGCAACGTCTCCTCCAACTCTCCCACCCAGCTCTCCCCCGAGAGCAGTGTCAAAGTTGCCACAAATCGTCTAATTATAACAGATTAATCCATTAGGGTTTCCTCCTCTGTTTACTGGATGGAAGTCTCCATTTCGCAGCTGTGCCTCGCATCTGACCAGCTAGCAGGCAATTTAAATATAGAAAGCAATTTAACCTAGTTGGAGACCGAAGCATCTTACTTAATGTTGTGCATAAATTTCCAAGTTCTTTGCTCCTGGCCATCAAAGGAGCAGCCAATTGCTCTGTGCCCCTGGACACGCGGGGACAGGGCAGGGGCAGAGGGGACGGGAAGCTTGTGTCTGCTAATGGTTTCACCTTCAGCATCCTGGCTTGCTGGTTTTTTTTTCTTTTCCTCCCTCAGGCACTCACCTATGCTCTGTCGCTCGCTGCCATAAATCGAGCTCAGCGCTGACACGAGGTCTGTTCGAGGCAGCTTTCTGCAGACAGGCTTTTTAAGCAGTGAAAAACTCCCTGTGCTCCTTGCAGGAAATGCCAACCGGTGGGAGCGTTAAGAAAAAAAAAAATAGAAGTAAAAGTGTTTTCAGAGACATTTTTAAAAATAGCTTCCATTTGTACCAAAAATACGAATGTACAAATCTAAGGTACCATCAAACTGGGGGGGGGGGAGCACTTTCTAGAAAATTGGTTTTAGTAACTTTCCATGAAGAGTGGTTTACGTTCACTGGGGTGGTTTACGGGAGGACCAGCAAGGTCTTGGTGGTCTGGGGGGTCCCTGCTAGGAGGGCAGCACGAGTCAGCTCTTGGGCAGCTCTGAGTCCTGCAAAAGCAGGTAATGGGAGTAAAAATGGGTGCAGGAGGGATGCAAGGCTTTCCAGCCACTTGAGATTTAAGAGGAAACATCTCTGATGCTCCATCTCCTTCTCTCCCAAGATCAGTAACTTTGCAGGACAGACCAAACCTTCCGTGGGAGAAAAGGAGATTTAAACTCCAGTAAAACTGCCCTTCTGGTGACTGTTGAAAGAACAAACCCCTTGCCTTCTACCAGGAAAAATTACAACCGCCAAAGCTCTTTTGTTTAACCTTTGGCTTTGGGAGAAAATGCATGGATATGAGAAGAAGCTCCTGGGCTTTACATAGGGTTATATAAAGCAAATTATGAAATGCCCTTGTAATAATTCTCCGACAGCTGTGATATATGGTCTGTTACCCTGGGTGTTAGGTGGGACAACTGGCATGCTCGTTCAGGAAAGGAATTCATTGGGTTTAGCTGGTATATTTTAAAGGGCTGTAAAATTTGGAAAAACTGTTTAAAGCCTCTGCAGTAAGTAGCTGCAAGGTTTTGCTGTTATGGCCAAAGCCAGGGCAAAGCACGTGTGGCAGCCGTGCTACTCAGCACCCGCTGGGCTCCCTCCTGCCCGGCCACGTCCTCATGAATTTATTCCTCGATGCCTGCTCCAGTGCCGCATCTTTGCATACATTAATTAGACTCAGTGGGTAAAATAAAACTGAGCGCAGGTTTTTCTAATTCCCTGTCTGTATATTCATTATAGAAGCAGCAGCAACTGGGATGTCAAGGAGGATTAAGTAGAGAGCTGGGAAGTCACAGGTGGTTGCAGCACAAATTGTAAACCCTCCTTATGTGCATGGCGAAACGGTTGGACCTTGCTGGAGCAAAAAGTGGCTGCTGCTAAAAGCATCATCTGTGCTCTCCGTCATGTCTTTTTGGAGGAGCACGGGCTGCTCCGCTTTCCAGTGCTCCCAAGAAGCCCCAGGCTGGCAGCGAACTGGTTAAGGTGTCTTGGTTGCAGCCCTGTTTTGCTCGGGTGCTGATAAATGGGGCCGGGTGCTCCAGCCCCAGAAATCCCCATTCCCAGACCTCACGGCATAAAGGCAGCATTTTGCAGAGCATCCCCCCCCTCCGGCTTGTTGTGCGGACAAGGGGGCCGATCCCCCCGAAGGGGTACGGGACGAACAAGGGCTTCACTGTTTCCTCTGGGCTCTGCAGCCTCGGGGTCCTTTTGGTGACCTTGCATGGTCAGTTTTGGAGAAAATCAAGTGTGTGGGGAAGGGGGAGGCATGGGGGGTGGTAAGCTTTGGCATTTCCCACCCAGGTCTGCTGGGGCTCCCAAACCCTCCCAGTGCCTGGGTGATGCTGGGAGGACCGTGGGGGTAGCGTGTGGGTACCAAGGGAGATGTCGGTGCGTGCAAGTTGCTCACCCTACCTAACCCAACCACCGGCTGAGGTTTTTAGGAAGCAAACCCACAGCTCACCCCGGCAGGACGGGTGTCTGGAAGCCATCACACACGCCCAAGGGTGAGCCAGAGCCCAGCTGCATCGCGCTGGCCCCGGCAGCACTGCAAGGCAGCGGGCTTGGCCGGCGGTATTTAATTAGCTGCTGAACATGACGCTTGTTTTAATTCTGTGCATTCGGAGACGTGTGTTGCTGCCCACACACACCAGTTGCCATAACAACTTTAATTTGTTTTGTAGCCTCCGCTCTGATGGATTTGGGGATTTTTGTTTGTTTGTTAATCTCCTTTCCTTCCCTCCTTTCTCCCCCATTCCCTCTTTCATTCCTTCGTTCTAATTGCACTCGCTTCCCCTCTGTTTCCCCGCATTAATAAGAGGCAGAAAGTCATTGCGTGGGTCCTCGACCCCCGGCAGGGCATCTGCAGCCTGCGAGCTGGCAGGACGCGACAGCCGTGGCTTCTCCCAAGCAGTCCCAGTGCAATAGTAGGAGCGAAGCCACTGCCTTCCCAAATTACTGTCCTGCTACTGAAACACAAAGAGATGCATGGCTTCCCCTTCGCCCACCATGCTGTCCTGCAGACACTGGGTTGAAAACCGTGAATAAACCTCTTGGAAGGCAAGGCTGTATTGTCAGGACCTCAGAGGGATTGCTTGGATTGTTTTAAAGGGATTTACCATCTGCTGAACTACTTAGAGAAAGAAGTAAATGCAAAGCGCAAGAGGGAAAGCCCTACCTCTGCATGTGCAGATGGGAAGCCTGGAAAGGTCCCTCCTGCTTTCGGCAGGGCTTTGGGGTCCCACCAGCCCCCCAAAGAGATCTGTGTGCCGTGAGGGGCTGGAAGCCGGGGACCGCTGCCGCCAGCCTCTGCCTTTGCGCTGAAACGCATGGCAGCTCGGTGGGTGGCTCAGCAGCGACCGGGGCAACTCCGGGAAGATGCTGAGAAGGATCAGTTAGTGCCACCAGGTCTTTCCCTGGTGGGAGAGAAGTCATAGGATCGGGATATCTAGTCCTTATCCCTTCTTTAAGCCCCCTCCCCTGCTCCTGCCTCTGGGGTTGGACGCCGTCCCGCCTCCCCCAGCATCACATCCAAATCCTGACGTGACATGAAGCTGCTTCTGCTCAGCCCGGGGACTTGGTTTTGTTTCCGCTGTGCTCTGGGGTTTCTCGGGAGGGACGGGAAGGCTGCGACTTAGTATACTTGCATCAGAGCAAAACGATGGGGAAAAAATGCAATGCTGGCCAAACCGGGGCAGAAAGCAGCAGAAAAAGGAAAACTGGAGTTATCTGCAGCTCCTCTAGATTCAGCAGCAGATGGGCTGGGGTGTGTGTGGAGGCTGGTCGGGCAGCAGGAAGGCGCTGGGAAAGGGCTGACCTGGAGGAAGAAGAGCTCAGCGGCGAGGAAGGTCAGGCTCTCGACCAGCACGACCTGAAGCCAGGGCTGTCGCGCTGAATTCCGGCAGCTGCCATCCGGGTCCGTGGTCCCCGGTTCCCCTTCCTCGGCCATGTGGGCTCTTGCCTTGCCGTGCGGGTGGGTGCAGCCTGGCCCCCCCCTCCCTGGTCCTTTTGGGGTGACTTTCTGCAAAGGGGCTGAGCTGGGAGTGCAAACCGGGGAACGTTCGTGATGGCCGGGGTGCAGGGAGGGCATCTTGTGCACAGACATCCACAGCCCGGGAGGTTTCCATTCCCTGAAGGATTAATTTGCACAGGAATAGGTTTGCAGCGGAACTGACATTAATAACAGGCTGAGTTAGAGCCCTGCTGCGGAGCGGGATGTTAATGACTCTGTGTAGGGATGGAAGGGGGCTGTTATAGAAAACGATCTCTGGGCTGCTGGTTTTTACTGAACCCTGGAATTAGAAGGAGTTTGTGAGGAGGCGAGACCGTGCCCAGCCGCTGTGGCATGGGCTGCTGCTGCCCCAGCGCCCCGGAGAGGATCCAGACCTGTGACCCTATGGCGGGATGAACCCGGCGTTTTGATCTCTGGATGCTCCGGCATCACTTGGAAAATCACAGCAGTGGTGCCAAGCAGGTTGTCGGCTCGTCTCACCAAGCTTTACGTGTGGGATGGGGAAGGGTGACGGTGGGCAGATAGTATTTGGGGGTTTGAAATGTGGGTATGTTGGACTTTGGTCAGCCCTGGGCATGAGGGGGATGCAGCAGAGGGGGATGCAGCAGAGGGGGATGCAGCAGAGGGGGATGCAGCGGTAATACTCTTGGTAGTTGTGGTTTTACGGCTTCCCATAAACAGTCCCCTCCATCTCTCTCTCCATTTTTAATTACCTAGAAAATAACCTCCATTCAATTTACAGCTCATTTGAAGCAATGAGCAAGGGTCCATAAATATTTAATGTGTTTAGAAGTGGCACCAACTGTCCAGAGCGTTTTTTCTTTTCCAGGAGTGGCCTTTGTTTTAGCATATTTATTCCCCCACATCTTTACTATTTTCCGCTTCCTCCACCCGTAAAATCCGGTGGTAAAAGACAGCTAACTGCTGGCAAAGGCTCCAACCCCCAAATCTTTTTAGGAGTGATGGACCAAAACCGGCATTTAGGGCAGCTTCTCCTCTAACTAGGGCAATTAAGAGGAGCAGCTTCCTGAGCATCCCTGAGCTTTCTCGCCCTCCATGCCGATGCCTCTTCCCGGGAGAAGCTGGGTTATGATCCGTTCCCTGGCACAAGCTCCCAGCCTGGGTTACAGGAGGTTTTGTTAGAAAAAGGTGATTGCACACCAGGATTTCTGCCTCCTAATAGGGGCTGTGGCTCAGCGTAGGAGGGGGTGGTTAGAGCAGAACTCAGCCTGAAAGTCTGCCCTGCCCTACTTACAAAGTTAAAAAAAAAAAAAAAAAATTAATAGTTATTGCAGTTAAGAGGAATAACCTGGAATTTCTGTCAAAGCTGTAATTTCAGCTGCTAAGATTGCAGCAGAAGCTGTGCGTTGCTTTGCCTTTCCTCTCCAAAGGAAAACTTCTCCCATTTTCTGACGTCCTGACAGTTGCCCCAAATCCCAGATATTATGCAAACAAGTGACTTCTACTCCCAGATTTTTTGTGGGCTTACCCAGAACATATTTTGGTTGTGTGTATTAATCACTACAACACATATTTTATTGTAACATAATAGATATATTTACTGTACGAGGAGTGACAGCATTTATTAATTATGCACAAGCGGGGCTAGAAAACGGATTTGTTTGCTTTGATGTCTAATGCAGCAGAGTTTTTTTTCTGCTTGTTAAACTCAATCAAAAGCAATCAAAATACGCTCCCATAAATTATAGCAAATTAATTTCAAACAAAAGGGAAAAATATTAGGTAGCACAAATGGAAAGAAAATTAAAAAAGAATAAGTGAGATAGGAGTCAGGCTAATTTAAATACTGTGTTTGTTTACAGGTTTTTCTTTCCTCTGGACAGATGGATCAGGAATAGAAAAGGTGCAGAAATGAGGTCTGAGGGGCTCGGTGGCACCGAGGGCTTCGGTTTCCCCCCGAGGAGCCCTGTTGGCACAGCCAAAAAATACCAAGGGCCGTGCCAGCTCGACGCAGGCTGGGAGTCGCAGTGTTTTATTGCACCTCGATGCTGGTGTGAGTGGGTACGTGCCGGATCAGGGCTGCGACACCGTCCCCATCCCTGCAGCCATCGGGAGCCGCAGCATCCTTGCTGGCTGGCTGCATCCGCATCCCTGCGAGCATCCCACCTCCAAACCATCCCATGGTCCCTCGTTTGCCCTCTCCGCTTGAGCACAAACCAAGCTGCCTCTCTCTTCTCCTCTCCTTTTTTTTTTTTTTTTTTTTGTCCTGCCGAGTGCTTTGAATGTTTAGTACGTTCTTAATTAAAAGGCGAGCGGCTAATCTATTCCTGTCAATTGGCGGTTGGTGCTAAAGGACGTTCCCCTGTGTATGGGCACCTTCTCCCGCGCGTGTGCACTGCCGGCACACGCCGTCAGCACCAGCACACCAGGCTCTATTTACATAATGCTATTGACATTTTGAGGGTGAAATTATGTATGCCGCTTTAATTCACTGTTAAATTAAATTATGAATGTTTGGAACGTAGTAATTTCTTTTGTTCTAGGAACAGATTGTTTTATATATCTGCCTATATTACCAAGTTATTAATTTAATGATTTCATAATAGCAGTTCATTCCTTTGGGTAATATAAAGCGAAAAGTGTGCTCGGTGCACAGCTTAGGCTGACTTGCTTGTCCCTACACAGATTGCAGGGGGTTAGGAATAAAGACGTTGGTTTTGGCAGAGCGTTTAGGAGGTTGCAGAGCGGGACGAGGGGCTCGGCGTGTGTCTCCTGCTCCTCAGCCGGTGCTGCCGGGGATGCGGGGTGCCGGACAGCCTCCGTGGTCTCGGGGTGTCCCCTCCAGGGATGGGACATGAGCGCAGGAGAGCTGCTCAGTAGCTGGAGGGTCGCATCCCTCCTCTGCACCCTTGAGGTTGGGGTTTTCCAAGCACTCAGCTCCCAAACACACGCTCAGAGCCAGGCTCTCTTTTCCAGATGCCTGGAAAGCCACATGCCTGGATGGATGCGCTCAGAGCAGCTCCTTGCCTAAGAATTTTGGCTCAGCTGGGTGCTGCTTGCATTAAGGGCACCCTCGAGCTGTGGAGCAGGGCTCGTGGGGATGCCGGTGTTGCATGGGGAGAGGAGGGAGATGCACGCCCCGTCCCCGTCCCCCTCTGCTCCTCCTGAGCCCCATGGCACCCACGCGATACCGGGATCCCCCCGCCGAATCTGGCTACGTTTCTGCTTTTCTGAAACATTAGTGACTCTCCTCAGTTGCCTCTTTTCATTGCTAAAAATTCTAACCAGCTCTGCGAACGTCAGAGCTGACACCGGGTCCGTCAGAGCATCCCTGCCAGTTCTCTGGGTCTGGCACCAAACCTGGCAACGTTTCAGTGCGGTGCATTTAAGGCCTGAGCTCCCAGAGCCAAGTGACTTCATAGGCTCTTGTATATATATTTATATATATTTATCCTTTTATCCTCCCTGACACCACCCGCCGTGGCGCGGGGAAAATCTGGGAAAATTTGTCCACCTACATGCTCAGAAATCAAGGAACAACAGCAGAAGCAGTGCCTGCGATTTGTTCTTTAAAAATGGGACTTTGATGAGAGACGTGATGCGGGGCCAGGGATTGAGGAGTGGGCTGCCTGATGATGCGTGTGGATTTTAACATCTCAGAAAAGATGGAGCAGAGGCACCATTTAAAGCCGATCCTGGCTTGCTGTGGCCCGGGAGCACCTGGGCAAGAGGGAACACAGGAGGGTCAGGCTCCTTCCATCCCCGTTCCCACCTCCGTTTCCCATCTCTAACACTAATTTGCTTTTCCAAACACGCAGGACCTTTCCTGCCCTGCTAATTTCCCAGGGGCCAGTGCCACTCCCTGCCCGGCTGGCTGCCTGGGCACCCATGCACCATATAAATGGAAAAGCAGCGAGTAAATCAATGACCCGGTGATGAAGCGGAGAGAATTGCTGAGCCCTGAACAATCCTTGCCTGGCCCCACCAAGACTCCCAAGTAATTTCCATTCTAATCCGTGCTGCTTGACTTCTAAGAAGGTAGTGGCTCCTACAGCACTACCTTGTCCTTTCGCTGAACAATTTATAGCTTCTGCTTTAGCTGCCTTGCACTCCTGAAAAGCCTGAGCATGGGGAAGCCTTTGCATTATTGCACTTTTGCACGATTGCCTTACTGTACCATTGCACGATTGCACTATTGCATTACTGTACGATCGCGTGGTTGCACTAGTGCGTGATTGCCTTCCCCTGGGCACCTGTCCCAGAACAGCAGTTGAGGTCGTTAGCGGGTGCTAATGATGCTAATTAGGGATTAGGCAGGGATTTGAGAGGGTTGGGGACCCCTGGTAGATGGGTGGTTCTGCAAAGGTTGAGCTGGCAGCTTGCATCAGCTGGGATGCAGGTTGGAGCACTGTTAAAGCAGGTCTCGGCTCCTGGATGGGACCTTCTCGAGGTGCCCACCAACCCTCCTCAACCCAGTCCTCCTCAAACAGGAGCACACCAGGTGTAGTGGACCTGCTCCTTTTCTAAATTGTCTGTCTTTTTTGTTTGGATTTGTTTTGTTTGGGTTTTTTTTTCCAATTTTGAATGGTAAACCTATGCTGCAAGAAGGGTAAATCCAGGTTTCAGCTTCCCCACAGCCACCAAGGTCTCACCGTGTGCGTGACAAGCAAACCCATCGGCCCAGCAGACAAAACCAAAATGCTGAGAATCCCGGAGACCAAACCAACCCCACGAGGTGTCACGAGCCACCCAGCAGCATCACACCACAGATGAGGGAGCGCTGCCAGTGCTGCGACACGTGAGTACGGCGAGAGGAACGCGTTAAACTTTTACAGGTGGATTTATGTATGAGATCTCGGCGAGCCCTGGTGACTCTGGATGGGTTGTATCTCTTTGTCCTGGAGATCACACAAATTAACACGGCCCTGAGCTGGATGCTCTGGGTCGGCAGGACACGAGCAAACCTGCGGAGCCCAAAGGAGGAGGGGTGAATCCTTCACCTCTGCCGTCCACGGTGCAAAACAAAGCTGGTTTTTAGGACTCCTGGGTGAGCGTTGGAGGGGCAGTGTGTATTGTGCGTTGTGTTGGAGTTCAAGCCTCAGAAGGGACCATGAAATTATCTGGGAATAATCTGCTTTGGCTGCTTTATGTGTCCTACACCTTCCTATTTCACCCGGTTACCCTTGCACAGCAAGCAGAGGTGGGTGCTGAGCTGACCCCTGCCCAGAGAGGGACCTGGCCTGGATTTGAAGCCATTAAAAACTGCAGAATTCATCGGTTTTGCTGGTGTCCGCTCCAACGGTTAATCAGCCTTGCTGTTAAACCATGTGCCTTATTTTTCCACTGGGAAGCTGAAGCTAGACACGATCAACTCCCGCCTCTTGTTATGTCTTTCTTCACTAGATTAAAGATACTCTAGTAGCCTGTATTTTCTCCCAGGAAGGTACTTACTCATGGCAATCAAGTAACCTCCTTTGTCCTTTTGATAAACTAAGCAGCCTGAGCTCTTTAACCTCTTTCCTCTGCAGAATTTTTGCACCTGCCTGTGCATCTTCCCTGCACCCCTTCGGGTTCCCCTGCTCTGCCGGAGTTTCTCCGTTCCCGGGTGGTTTTGCATAGAAATATCCACCCACGGGGACAGCCCAAGGTGCTGGTGTGATGCTAACCAAGTTGGGGAGCAGCAGGGCTTTGGTGTAGCACCAGCCTGTCCCCAGCATCGCTGGTCCCTCCGGCTCCTTTGATTGCCTTTAACAATATTTGAAGAAACGGTGAAGCAGAAAAGAAGCAATGTCAGTGAGTGATAGTGAAATGAATTGATGCCACTTGCAATGTAAAGATGTTTTTTTTTTTGTCGGTGTCTTTTCTGCTGCCGCCTTGCATGGTCTGTCTCGTATCATCTCTCCTGGCTCTGTGACATTTTTCTAACCTCCAAGTGTGATATCCAAGGGATGGGGGAAGCTTTTCTACCTCCCTTCTAGCTATGGGGGAGAAAATACCGGTTTCCCCAATCGGGTCGATGCGTTGCAATACGGGCTTGTCAGGATGTACATCAGCAGTGCTAGTTACTGCCTGCTCCGAGACTGAGCTCTGGGTGATTGAGGTTAAGGGGAGAAATGCTGCAAAATTGCTTAAAAACAGGAGCAACCTGTTAATCGGTGCCTGGCCCCAATTGCACTGGTTGCCTTACAAACACGCAGCAAGGAAGCATCTGAAATCAAAGCTCTCATGTTCTAATTCTCCTTACCGTGGCTCACACCACGCAAAATACCCTGGATACAGAGCTGGATAAATGAGGCAGTTCAAACATTAGAATATTTGCAAAGTGGTGCTCTCCAGCAACAGACACTTGAAATAATCTGTTTAGGCATCGGGTGAATTTGCTCCTACCAAAGGGCCGTCATCGGTGTCAAAGGCACTTAGTGTCAGGCCGGCGGAGTACCTACTTCTCGTTAGCTACCCAACGCCCAACAGTAAACACATTTTGCTGTTTTGCCATCTTAAGAAGAGGAAAAAAAACCCCTTCTGACAGCTTGGTTAACCTTTCCCCCATCCCTTTCTCACTTGTAAGCGCTGAAGTTCTCAGCTAAGGGCAGCTGTGAAGAGCAGAAAGGAAGGAAGAAGGGGGGGAATATGTGTCGGATATCTATTTTTTCATGCTGTCTAAAAATACAGAGTGTCTCACACGTTCTGCCTTCTCCCTTGTAATTAAAAGGCTGGCTGCATGCTGCTACAAAGGGTAACCCTAATTAGAAGGTGTCAAAGGAGGGAAATGCTGGGATGAACAGACTTTTTGGGCGATACCACTGCTGTTGCATGGACTCAGGTGAACAAGTTTCCTTCCTCCCACCACCGCTCCGAAGCTCTTTTTCGGGAACTTAAGCAGCAAACCATGAGCCTTTATGTGCCTTTGTCAGGGAGCAGCCCTCCTGCCTGCGCTGACAAGCCAGGATCCTGCTGCTGGCACAGGGACCGGGCGCTTGCGTGTCCCCTCTCTGCCGGGGACTCGGTGCCAATGACGCACTCGCTTCCTTACGCAGCACCAGCGCGGAGGAAAAGACCCAAAACAAAACCGAGGCTCATCGGCTAATTGCGATTTAAAAGCAAATAATTGCATGAGTCAAAGTGATTTACTAAATTAAGTCGTTCTGCGGAGGCTGGGGATTTTTATTTCATTTTTTTTTTCCCCCTTAAAAAACAAAGCTTTAATGATGCTCCTCGCTGGTGGTGTGCAGGGGAGGCTGGCCCTGCGCCGCAGCGATGGGGTGCCTGCACCGGCTCCTGCTGGGACCAACTGCCTTGAAATTTGGGCAAGATTCAGCATTTTGCAGCTCCTGCCGGGCTGATGCCTCGGTCGGGCTGTGGGGCTGCGGGATGCTGTTCAGGGGAGGGAAATACAAGGGCTCCATCCTTCCGCTGCAGCATCCCCGGTGCCCAGTTTGGCTTGCCTCTATGGGGGGGGCTTGTCCCACGCACCCACCTTCCCCCTTTCCCACAGCCTAAGGGGTCCCAGACCTCTTGCTCAGGGTCCCCAGCCAGGGTGGCCCATGACCCCCCTTTATCCTGGCTGTCTGCTCCAGCAGGTGGGAGCTCAGACCCTTCTGGAAGTGAATATTTTACCCTTTTGTTTTTTTCCCCCGTCTCTGACTTCAGTGAGTCATACAGTTCCTTTAGAGAGAGCTTTTGCTTGTGGGAGCTGTAAAATCCCCAGCAAGTAAGAAGTGCAAGCCTTAAAACAAGGCTTTTTTGCCAAATGCTGGGCTGCAAATCTGGACCTGGATTTTTTCAATTAAGCTTTTTTTTTTTTTTTTAAGGCGAATTAATTGATATTTACTTAGTGTGTCAAAATAGCTCCAGTGCGTTGGAGTGCCGCTCACCATGCGGTTGGAACAGGGTGCTGGGGAAGGGAGGCATGAGTCAGTGGTAAGTGAATTAAAAGCAGCAGCTCCTGCTCGAGGCCAATTACATTTTGCTTGAAGAAATGGGAGGGAAGCACGTGGACTGCAGAGAAACAGTTCCCAGGAAACCTGTCCAGGTCTCTTTTTGGAGGAAATTGCCTCATTTTCCCTGTGCAGGAGTGCAATGTTACTGAGGATCTGATTGCATGGCAAAAGTAGCGGCACCCAGTTGGTATATTAGGCAAAATGATGGTGTAAAGGATGATAATCTTTCACAGAGCATGGAGAGAGGACGGGCTGTTTGCTTTGGGAGATGCTGGCGCTGTGCTTTGGGCCATGGGTCCCACCTCAGGTGGTTGGATAAACATGTCCCATATAAGTAGATGTGTTTTTATCTCTGATAGAGATGGTTTTGTGTGTCAGATGATTGCTCAGCGAAGCGTGGCATCTTAAAAACTTTAATTACACCTATTTATATATATAAATATATATAAAAAATAATACAGAGCTAAGAAAATGTATGGGTGAGGAGTTTGGGTGTGGGAAGGCAGGCAGCTAATTACTTACAACAGCCTGTCAGCTGGTGTCTTGCAGGGACGTGGGCTCTCATCTCCTCTGGTGGTCCTGGTAGTGGGGTGCTCAGAGCGGGGGCCTGCCAGAGCTCCCAGTACAGCAGCAGGTGGGTACTGGGGTGGCGTTTGGCTCCCCATCCTCATGATGCAGAAATACCAAATACCACCATCACCATCCTGCAGCCCAGGGTTGTTCTGCAAAATTCCTTTTTTTTTTCTTTTTTTTTCTTTTTTTTTTTTTCCTTGGCTTGCAAGTGGGGGATGTACTGGGACACCATCCCGGGGCTGTGCCCCCCCGTTCGGCACAGGACGAGCTGTCCGAGGACCCGGCGGAGCCCATGCAGGGCTGGCCGGTGATGTGCAGAGGGCTGTCGATCCCAACGACTTTGTCTGGGGACTTCAGCCTCGCTCCATCTCTCCTAGAGACTCATGAGCTTGTCCAGCAATTAACTAGCATCAGCTGCCTTTCACTATGGGTTCCCCTGTGGCTTTTTCTTGGGCTTTCCCCAGCCCGCAGCGCATATGATTTGCACAGCGAAAATGTGTGCAGGGTTGGGGAAAATCACTTTCGGACAGAGAGCGACTCTGGGGGGTGTTCTGCAAAGAAGCACGGACCCTTGCAAATGCACCGTGGCTGCAGCAAGCCTGCAAGCAAGCAAGCGCACCTCATCCACAAGCTCTGGGCAGCCCTGGACCCGCGTGGCTGCAGAGAAAGCTGGGACTGTGTTTAATATCAGCTTTACCCGGCCCCAATTGCCCAGCAGTATATGAAAGCTATATTTCTCGAGTTACTGAGGTTACGGCTTTCACAATTAAAGCCCTTTTTTTGGTGCCCTGCTGCCCTCCATCCTCCTCCTTGGCTCCCGTTTATCTCCTCTCATTTGTCATCTTTATTAGTTCTTAATCTCCCATCGGTGCTGCGGAGTTAAGAGTGGGATTAGGGGGAAGTTTAATTGGATGGCACTCCACAGCCCTCCCAACATCAGATTCAATAAAAGTTTATGAAAAGATAAAAATCACACTGGGTTTTATAGCTCTGGACAGAACAAAAGGGACTGGAGAGGAGAACAAGGTAACTTTTTCCACCTCCTCTGTTTTTTTTTTTATTTTTTTTTAATTCCCTCCCAACCCCACACAAGCCGTGTTTCAGCTTGATTAAACAAGGAAGGAAGGATTTGTGTGAGCAGCAGCGTTATCCCTTTTGCTGCGTGTAAGCAGTAAGTGGCCTGCCGCTGCTCGCCCTCTCCCTGCGATTTCTCCTGACAGGAAGATGAATTGGGCTTTGGCGGGCGAGAAAATAACATTTATTTCACATTGAAAATATGCTGAACTGCTAGAGAAGCTGACCGGGGATGTCAGGACTGGGCAAGAGGGGACAGGAGAGGAAGGGTGTGCACCGATGGGATGGGAAGCCAGAGGCGCTGATTTGGGCAAGAGCTTGTTGCCTGTGGCCGCCCTGGGTTATTCCAGCCTAGCAAGTGCTGAGGTTCTTGTTTAGCATCCCTGATGATCTTCGGGGGCAAGAAATATGTTGTCAGCCCAGGTGTTTTGATAGGAAGGAGCAATTTGGTTGTTTTGGGGGGCTCCAGACCATCCAGCTTCATCCATCCTGTGTTCCCATCCTGGTTGTGCTCATCCCGTCCCACGCTGTCGCCTCTCCCCAGCATCCTCCCGGCACACAGAGGGGACCCCGCTGTCCTTATCCACCGCCTTTTCATCCAGAAGATAAGAGAAATGATTAAGGGCTTTCAGAGGAAGCCCAGGGCATAGGGAGAGGATGAATGGGAGCTGATTGAGGCTGCCTAGTTTGGGGCAAGGGGGTGTGTGTGTGTAAATGAGTCCAGCCCCCTTGTCCTCCACCACCGAGCCCCAAATCTTCCTCTGCCGGGTTCTCTCCTCGCACCCAGCCCATAGCAAACAGAGGTGCTCGTGGCAGAGCCTCCAGCTGTGCCGGTGCTCCGGAGGAGCGTGCAACAGCCACTGGTGCTGGCTGAGCCTTGCAAGAAAATCACTGTGAATTAAAGTTATGGGAAAATCTGCCCTTTTCTTGTTGGTTTTTCTTCTCTCCCCCCTGATGGAAGCTGTTACTTGTAGAAAAAACCCCCAAGCTAATCTTCATTATAGCTTTTCATTAGGCTTGTAATTGTTTCCATCCCTGTTAAAAATAATTCTGGTTGTTTTTTTCCCTGAAACACCCTGCTCTGCTTGTATTTTTTCTCTTTTGGGTTCTCAGCCCAACTTTTTCTTCTTCTAAAGTAACATATGGGGGAAAAAAAAGTGGGGGAAAGTGTTAAGAAAGAAGGCGGAACAAAAGAAGGGCACAAAAATAGAGAAATGGGGGCTGGCTGGCAGAGGTAGGATGAGACGAGAGCTTGCGGCTCTCACACAGGGGTGCGGAGTGCAACCTCCATCCTGCTGCATGGGACGTAAAGCTCCCAAAACCAGGGAAAACTTCAAAAGGGCTGCGGGTCTGGTCCTCGACCTGTACAAAGAGCATCCCTCCGGGCTGGGGGGATGCATCTTTCCTACGTCTGAGCATCTCCCCTCTGTGAGTTTTTTGTGCCTGTCCCAGCCCACCCTGGGAATCCTCTTCCCTGCAAGCCCTGCTGCTCCATTTGGGAAGCATCGACCAGCAAACTGCAGGCAATTACAGGCAGAGAGAAAAATCCTCTCCCTGAATCAAAGAGGACATCTATTTGGTGCCAGCTTCTCCAGGGACAGTGGGGGAAATAAAGGGACATTGTCAAGTCCTTTCAGGCCCCAAATTCCGATTTTGTAAGGAGAGTTTTTACAAACCCTAACAGGCTGCTTGTGGCAGCCTGGCTCTTCCACAGACTAAATATCCCACTGGCATGGAAGAGGGGCTGTGCCTGAGCAGGGCTGCAGTGTCTGGCCTGGTAGGAAGATCAGTCTTTAATGGAGTTGAGATATAAAATGCGTATTTATATACAGAATTACTCTGTACCTCAGTTTCTCCCTCTGCTGACCGGGACTGACTGTGCTTCCCCTTTGCCTGCCTCTTCCCCTGCTCCAAAAAAAAAATATCAGATTTTTGAGCACAGTTGGTGAAACCTTGGAGCAAGGTGCCTTGGGCTGGGGACTCTCCGAAATCCCTCCTTGGCCTGGGGGAAGGTGATGGCAGCCCTGACCCCCCTGTCTTGCCCCTCCCTGTTGCTTTATCTGGGTACCCTGTGAATCTTTTGCACCCCAGAGCTTATTGCAGGCAGTTTCTTAGCTGGAGAGGCTGCTCTAAGGGGAAGGTGGGGCTGGGGGTTGTAAATGAGTTGAGGTGTATCTGCTTTTTGTGCAGCGCTGCCCTCTGCTCCCGCAGCTTAACGGCACCGTAATGGACTATTTCTAGGGAGAATGAGATGGTTTTCCCGTTCAGTGACCCTGACCATTCCTTGTAAGCAGGCTAAGTACTGATTCAAAAGGAAGATCCTGGTTTCCCTTGCCTTGTGGTACTTGATACAAATATCAGCAGAGCGGAGGCATTGTCAGGCTGGATCAAACCAGAAGCCTTGTCTAGCATCGTCTCCCAGCCTCGGAAAGTCATCAGGCTCAGCTCTTTTAAAGAAAAATGCAGAAAATCAGAGAGAGAGCAAAGGCTGGTTGAATGCAGGGATTTTTATTTTTTTATTTTTTTCTGCTCTGCACAGAGGAACTGGTTTCTGGCAGGAGGAGAGGGTGCCGGGACGGCTGCTCGCAAAGCAACCCAGTCCCGCTGAAATCAGCAGAGCTGCACTAATGCAAAGCCAGCGTGAGAGAGATGAAAATCAGGTTCTCCATGTATAAAAGTGACCGAACATCATCAGGAGATGAATTAATTGCTGGTGAATCGCTAATGAAGCGTTATGAGTCAGCAGCGCTACTCCACGCCGGCAGTTTGATCTCCGGGAGATGGGTAGGGAGTTGTTTGAAATGCCTTCGATGGGTTTGTTTTGAAGCCGTTCCAGTCACCATCATCCCACGCTGCTGGAGACGGGGGATGTTTGCAAATGAGGCTCCCCAAGGCACCCCCAGCCCTTTGGTCCCCGCTCCCGGGTAAGCCACGGGGCTCCGAGCCCACGGGATGCTCCGGACGGAGCGTTCCCTCCCGGTGACCCCTGACTGCCCCAAAGAGCTCTCGGCCATCGCGCAGGGATTCGGGGCACCGCGTGGCATCGCCCCCACGGGCGGTGGGGGATGCAGCACGCTCCCATGTCGCTCCAGGTCCTTTGAGGACTGATGCCAGCTTGATGTGCGTTATAAAACAGGCAATGAAAGTCCAGCCCTGGTCTTGCGTGACCGTGCGTGGTCCTGCGTACGTTTAGACCCACGCTAAAGGTTACTGCCCTACCAGCTTCCTAAAATTGTCCGCTTAAACCCTCCCCGGCAGCGACATTGTCTCAAAGCGATGCCCTTTCAGCCGTGTCTCAGCCTCACCCACAGCTTGGGAGAGAACCGTGGCGGGGGGGGGGAGCGGAAAATAAAACATTAAGAAAAAAAACAAGAGGCAGTGAAGGGGTGGGGGGGTGTCTTTTCATCCGTATAATAGCCTGTTTCTGACAAGGAGCCTCTGTTCTCTTCCAGTGGAAAGCTTTTAAGAGCCCTGAGAAGGACAAGCAATTACAGGAAGGTTCGTGTACCTGATGGGGTGTTGTTACGAATCACTCATCGGCATCCCGGGCGTTTTGGAGCGCGGCCATCGCGGACTGATTGCCGTGCAGGGCGAGAGGCTTTGGTGGGGAGAGGCGGGGGGCTCGGTCCCCTCCGCAGCCCCGGCTGCGGGACCCGCTCTCACCCCGGTGCTAATGGTGCATTAGCTCCTGGAGATGGGGGAGATGGAGGGCTCTGCAATTAGTGAGTGACATTAAAGCTGCTCATCAGGTGTACTCCCGGCGTCGGCTGGAGGGGAAGTTAATGCTCATCAACAAAAAAATCGCTGAGAGCTCTAAAGGGCAAACCTGGGAGTGAGGGGAAGTGCGCTAATGAACTTGGGTTTTGCTAAAAGAGCAATCGACAGCCGGCCCCGCATCCTTCCCGTGCAGCTCTGGGCACCGGTCCCCCTCCTCATGGGGGACGGGTGAAGGATGGGTGGGTAGTTTTATGGTATAAAACACTTTTTGGAGCCCAGAAGAATCTCCTTTGGTCCCTGGCCTTGCAGTGGCTTTCTCTGCCATCCAGGAATGGCCGCTGCGAGTAAAGCGAATCGGGCAGGCATCTCCATGTGGCATAAGCTGGAGGGTTAGTTTAAATTGGGATGCTAAAGCCACTTGTTGTGTTTTCATTCAAAAGTGGGAGCAGCTGCATTTATTTCCGATTGCAGGGATTTTGAGGGTGGCAACTGCTCCTGGGAAGAGCCGTGGGATGCAGGGCACCTCATCCTCCTCCCTCAAGGGCTTGAAAACCCTTAAAAAGCACCCAGGAATGCCAGTCCTCAGGCTCTTGCGATGGGAATAAACTGCTGCAGCCTGGGAGGGACAGAGGCTGGGAGAAGCCCGGCCAGAGGAGCCTTGCTTTAAATTAACTCAACTTTACTCTTAATGAAACCTGTGGGCTAAACAGTGATGCAGCTCCACAGAGAAGGGAGCAGAGAGGAGGAGAGTACCCCGTGTCTCTGGCAAGGTTATTTTTGGCTCATCTTAATGTGCTTGAAAGCCACAGTAATACTGCAAAAAGCCTCAGCCATAGGATAACTTAATTAAACTTTACTTAAGAGAGTTAAATATTCATTATTTGGCTTCAATTAATGCCTTTGCTGAATCCCCCCCACACTTCTGTTTTCACTGGGGCTAATTAGTCTAATGGCTGCTACTTGTTATGACCTGTTTCTGTTTGGAAAAAAAAAAAAAAAAAGAGCAATACACTATTGCTTGGTATTACCCAGGGCTGCTCCGCCGAAGGACGGTGTTACGGTGTGAATTTACGGTGTGAATATTTGGTGTGTTGGCTCCTGCTGCAGATCCCAGGTCCCCGTCCTGCCGCGGGATTATCCTGCATCCGCCGCTCAATCTCCCACTGCCTCGGTGGGTTAAGGATGTGAATTTGATGGGTGTTTTTTGGCTGATGGAGATCGGCTAGCGTCAAGTTTTCGGCCTCATTGCTGCGCATCCCCTTTCACTGCTGGCTAACTGGAGCGTGGGTTGATTCGCAAGGTTGTTTTCCCCCTGTCCCCGCTGGTGCGGGGCCTGCCCTGGGCACGTCCTTCCCGGGATGCCGTGCAAGGTCTGTACAGCAATTGGAGATCTCCCAAGGCAAGACGCCAGGAACAGCTATGTATTTACTTGACCATACATGTGCATTTACAGCCAGGCTTCGGTGTGGAGATCCTCTGGTCTTGACTGGGAAAGGGTGCCTTGTTTTTTCCAAGCCCCCATGTTTGGCCCTTACGTGAGCAGCGTTTGCTCCCGCACCTTTGCTTGGTTACGCAGACCCTTGCTCTGGAGCTGAAGGACGAAAAGCAAAACCAACCCCCTCCCCTCCGCCGGCACCCACCGGGAGCCCTTTAAAGAAAATAAATCAGGCAACAGGTCTGAGGGCAGGAGCAGCACCGTGATGAATTGCAGCCCTTGGAAAGTCTCTTTACCACCCCAGTGCAGGCACGCCTGGACCATGGGGACCCCCCTTACTTGGGGGGCTCCAGGCATCTCTTAGTGCCTCTAAGTCCCCAAATTTTGGGGCTGGTGGCGATGGTTTGGCCCATGCACCGAGGTGGCTGATGTGGTGTGGGGCAGGGAATGCCCCCGTGTGTTTGGAAGTGCTGCCGGTGCTTCCCACGGCTGCCTTTGCTTTTGGGACTTGGCCAGGGATGCGGAGTGATTCCCTGCACCCCACCATGCACTGACATCCCCTCCTGACCCCTTGCCTTCGCTCGAGCCAAGCGGGCAGCTCCGTATCGATGAGAGGCAATCAGCACGGCCGTAACGCAGCCAATCAATACATAATTGTACCGGGGCTGCTCTGTTACCGCTGGCCGTTGCTCACTGGTTATCGCCGGGCTGCTTTTGATCCAAGCAAGAGTTTTGCTCGAGCTTTGGGGACGGGTCGGAGAGATGAGCAGGGCCAGGAGGCTGCAGGATCCGTCCCCGTACAGGCACCATCAGGGAGCGGAGAGAGGCAGGAGGGGAGCGATGCAGAGCTGCACCAGCACCTGGGGGAAAACCAGCAGCGACTTGAAAGGCAGCTGTAAAAGGTGAGATGTATTTCTGGCAGCACAACTTGTATTTCCCTTCGCTGCAGCATAGGGAAAGGCAGAAGCCGCAGAGGAATATGCTTCCCTGGAGGGTGCACCGGCTAAACGCTCTCCTTAGGCTGTCTTTGAAGCCTGGGCTGATGGGACAGCTGTTTGATGGTCCCTGTTTCTGTGGATATCTGCTCCACTTTCTGTTGGTTTTTTTTTTAGCTACTCTACTATGGTCAAGGCAGTGACATTGAGAGTAGGGGAAAAAATGGAAACCCGCTGAGTTTATACAAGGGGAATGTTTGGGGGTGTCTGGAAGGGTTGAAAGGCTGTTGAGGGGTGGCACATCTGCCCGGCTTTGGGGTGTCTCGGCAGCTGTAAAGCAGAGAGAGGCTGGGATGGCGTGAACGAGCCGGGCTTGCAGGAGTTAAGTGAGCAGAGAGCATCTGACAGGCCCTTTGCATGAAGTTTTCCTCCTGCAAGTGGGTCAGAGCAGCTCTGCGGAGCTGGGACCTGAGCATCAATTTTAATTTCCCACCGTGCGCCAGCGTGTGCCGTCTGCGACTTCATCTGCTTTGAGCTGCCGTGCTGATTTATTTAAGGTTTCTAAACCCGCTGCTGCTGCTCTGGCTCTCCCCAAAGAGCCGAGCAGACAGTGCTGCAGGCAGGGTGGTTCAGACACCATCCCTGCCTGGGGAGGACGTAGCAGCAGCTTCTTGACACAACCGACAGTCGCTGGGTGTCCCAGGAGAACCGTGAGAGCCCGGCAGCCTGCGGGAAGGCAGAGCTGCCTCCTCGTAGAAATGCTCCCCCCATCCTTGCCCGTCCATCACCCTGGCGTCTGGCCTCCTGCCTGGGTACTCTGGCTTTCCTGCTGTGTTCACAGTTCCACCATTGGGCCTGAGCCACCAGCTCGGATTGGAGAAAGAAAGTTGATTTTGGGTTTTTTCTTTTCCCCTCCTACGCACAGGAATTCATCGTGGTTTTACGCATCACTTGGAAATGTTGCTATTTAAATGTGTTTTCACTTGACTCCTAATTCTGGAAAAAGAGCCTTTCAATACTGAGTTGATTTAATTTTTTTCCTCAGCTCTGTATTCCATTAAAGCTGCCATTGCTTTCACTTGTCCAGGATGGAAATGTGTATCCAAATTCCCCATGAGTCCCTGATATTTCTACTGGCTCCCTTCAGAGGGGGAAAGTCTGAGCTAGCAAACCTGCCTGGTGCCCTGGATAAGACTTTTCTGAGCAAAAACCACCTGGCTGATGCGCTGGAAGCGAGTAACATCTCCTCTAAACTCATGTGCAAGCTGTTTTGTCAGATTTTCTTGCGTCACCAGCATCTCAGCAGTTCTCCATCCACCTCCTGCAATTTTGCCCTTTGCTTGCTCGCTGCTCGAAGGAGGTGATGGACACCGTCCCCGCTGCCAGCCCCTGGCTGACCAAATCCTGTCACCTCCTCGGTGTTGCCCTGGCTCCAGGAGCAGTTATCTTAATGCCAGCAGAAAAATGCGATTACTCCTCGCGTCAGCCACCTTCCTTAGGCTGCCAAGGCCCATGAAAACCTTTGCTGTAGAAATAAGCTTGATTCTGTAAAATAGTTAGCATCAGGACAGCTGTCAGAAAATCAATAGGGAGTGTGATTATGCCCATAAATAAGCTGGAAAAACAGGATAGGTCAAAGGGAAACAGGGCGCAATGGCAGCTTTTGGGCCCAAGCGAAAAATAACTCATTTTATGCATGTGTTATAGAACAAGTTCCAGGAAAAGAATCTAATCCATATGGTAGCTCCCAGCCAAGGCTGGATGCTGGGGATGGGAAAGCATCTGTCTGGAGGTGGGGGAGCATGTCAAATCTGGCAGAAACATGTTAATTTTATGTTTACCCTGATTATTTCCATGCACCGAAGATGATTTTTCCCACAAAGAGAAGGTGGCAGCTCTAGCCTCTCCATTTTCTAGGGAGGGTCAGACCTTCATCACCCCACGCAGCCCTTCACCCTCCTCACCGCAGCAGGGGAGCGGGGCACCCACTGCACTGCAGCGAGGTATGATGGGCATCAGCCGCAGCCTCTTCTGCAAACATGCACGTGGGAAGAATTGCAGTCTCCTGTGGGCTGGATAATGAACTCCTCCTGGGCCACGCAATTCCTGGTCTGGAAAGAAATCGGAGAAGCAGGGTGGGAAGCCTCAGCAGGGTAGGAAGCCTCAGCAGGGTGGTTTTTTGGCTCTGAGCCCGAGCAACTTGTAAGCAAGGTGCAAAGCTCCAGCGCGGCTGCACCCCTCGCACGGGACCCCTTCCAGCAGCCGCGGGGTTCGATGATGGATTCATCCAAATTAGGCAGCTCAGCATCAACCCAAGTCTTCAGAGATCCTGTAGAGACTTTCCCAGGCTCCCCACGTGGGAGAGGTTTATAGGAGCAGAGCGAGCCTCGTGCGCGTCGCTCCCCTCCTGCTTTTCGTCACTCTCCCTGTCACCGCGGGGAGCTGGGGAGGGGGAATTGCAATTCCTTACACCCGCGCTGTTCCAGCAGGAGCTGGGGTGGGTGTCTCAGGGGGTTCCCTCTGCTCTGTCTGCTGGGACCCCGGGGAGCAGCAATGGCTGTGTCCTGCCTGTCACCTGTATGTGCCTCAAAATATTGAGGATGCTGTTTGCTGGCATTGCTATTGCCGTTAATGCTAATACATCCTGCAAAGCCTGGCATCCCCCCAGCGCTGCGTCCCCCAGGCTCTGCTCTTCGCTCCCCATCTCCCAGAGGGGTCCTGCGGGCATTGCCAACCTTTCTCCTTTGGGATTCTTCCCTGTTTAACAGAGTATTGATCGGTGGCAGGGTCTGGGCTGTGGACCAGGCAAGGAGGGGAGGACAGAAGCCGGTGGGGGGAACAGTGCAGCCCCCCACAAGCCTGTCCAGCCCTTTGCTAAAAATCTGAACCTGCAGATCTTGGCTGCTGTGCGCTGGTTGCTTTTCATTATTACTCTTGCTTATTAAATAATGATCACTTCTGTTGCGCTTTACGTTTTCAAAGCACTTTATAATCGCTTGCTAATCCTTGGATGCGTTCGCTGGCAGTTGGGGGAGCCAGCCTGCTCCCCTCGTTTACTCGGCAGTGCCAGCCCTGAGGAGCAGGTCCCCAGGCTGTGCCCAGCCCAGGGTCCCCACAGCCCCTCCTGCATCTGGTACAGCCCCGGCCAAACCATCGTTCAATCTGCCATCCCCTCCATTTCCCCGCTTTTCTGGTAGCTGAGCGCGTAATACTCATGCCTTGCTGTGCCATAGCTTGCAAATAAGCCTGAAAAATGGGCAGTGAGCCTGGAGACAGATGCTTTCTCGGAGCACGCTTGCTTCTGTTTTGCTCGCCAGCCTGGCTCTGCACCCGCTCCAGCCAACACATTGCTCCCTGTGGGCAAAGCTGCTGCCTGCAGATCTCTGGGGTCCCAGGGACTGATTTGTCCCCTCTCCAGGGATGTGCAGTTCTCCTTTTGGAGCCTGTGCTGCCTGTGGGAAAGCTGGGGGCCATCTCCCCAGCCTTTCTCCTTGCTCTCACCCCAAAACCTGGTCTCTCGTACCTCCTCCACCAGCCCGGCTGCTGCCCCAAATCATCGCAGGCAGGGAGCACCCCGTGCAGCCAGAGGGAAGGAGGTTGCTTTAGTGTGAGTGTGCATACTAATGGAAAGAAACTTCAGAAAAAAAATCAGGAAAGAGGAAAAACTTCGTGAGAAGGGTCCCGTTTAAAGATGACAGCGCTAATGATGTGCTCGCCTAGATTCGAGCTTAGAAAATAGATTCCCCCAAGTGTATCAACCCCTGCGAGGTAGGGACATCTGACCGCTGGTGCCTGTGGGATTCCCACCATCGCCTCTGCTCCGTGATGTGGACCACAGCAGCGATGCTGCACCTGGGCAATTTAACCCTGCACCGTCTTCCTTCGCTGCTGCTCCTTGCAAAGTTGCCACTCATTTCTCTGGGCTTTGTTCAGCTGTCGTGTAGCCTCAAGTACAGAAGGATGGGGAGGGTGGGATGTCTTTATTTATAAACAGGGTTGTTCAGGGGAAAAACGGATTCAACTTTGCAGGAGAGGTGTCAGCCTTGAACACTGGCGCAAAGATTTACTATTGTTCACGCTATTATTACTGCAGATTTACAAACGTGTTCAGGAGCTGGAGCTCGGCGAGATACATGCTCTGCTGCGCTGCTAAAGGTGGTGGGAAACGGTGTGTGTGGCCAGAGGGAACTGGCAGGCGCAGGCACGGGGTTTTGCCGAAGAGCAGCGCTGGCGCCGGAGCTTCAGGCTGGAGTGTGAAAGCCGTGAACGTTTTGGGTTTTTTTCCCAGCTAAAAACACAACAGCAAGAAACAATCAAAGAGTTTCACTGATGTTGTTTTGTAGGTCAGGAACTGTTTTGAAAATGAGAGTGGGGATTCTTTCAAAGAAGAAATGTTTCGCCTCTTCCAGGTTTTTTGTAAGATGCTGCAAAACCTTTGCATTCCCTCCCATGGCTTTCTTTGCAGCAGCAACTTTGGTTTCCCGGTTTGCTTGACCTTCAGGCTTGCCAAAGCGTCTGTGCAGACAGGCTGGCGCAGTTTTGAAAGCTAAGCATTGCCAGGCTGCCCTTGAGCTTGGGGCTGGTGGGCAAATCTCAGCACAAGGACCAAGTGCACAGAGGGTCTTCCAGGGCCAGAAGCAGCCTTGGAGGGGGAGTCCAGGCTGTTCTCCGCCCCTGAGCACCATCCTGCCGGCACAAAATCCCACAGACCATGATGGGGGGGGGGAAGACAAATCTGGTTTTAGCTGATCAAATGAAAGCCCCGCTCTGTCCCATGCCCATCCCTTTCTTTTCCCAGCAATTTTCCCGTTGTTTTTTGTGTTATCCCCCAGCAACCTGTGAAGCAGCAGAGTGAGGCCAGGCAGCCCCAGGGGTTGCGGTGTGCCGGGAGAGGGCTGGCACTGGACGAAGCGCTGGGGCGGCAGCCTGACGGTCTCTAAATGACACTAGTGGGCAGTCAATGCGATCAATAGAGTGTCACTCCTGGAAATCACCCTCTCACAAGGCAATTTTCTCCACCAAAGGTCCTTGTTAATAGGGCCAGCTGTCTCTGACCTTTCAAGGGGAGAAAAATGATGCAGGATTCAAAAGCCGCTATTACAACTCTCACCTTTTCCCCTCCACCCTCCTCCTCCTCCTCTCAGCTTTCTCTGCCAGCCGCTCACGGGTCCTGACGATTGCACAGCAGAAACGATGGGGATCCGTTGGTGCACGAGCCCGCGAGGTCCCAGCATCACCCTTGCACGTCTCGTTATCTGGCTGCTGACGTACCAGCCGGAGCTGGCTTTGTCTCCTCTTGCTCTCCAAAAGCCATTCCTCTTCCTCCCAGACTGCGGAGGAAGCCAGCGCTAAATTGCTGACTCCTCCAACATGAATATTGTTCAATTATTCACAGATGTGTTTTGGCCCGAGTTTGACAAAAGCCTCTGCTTCAGCATATTTCTGTCTGCTAACCAAAGGCAGTCATGCTAATGCAAAATCAGCCGTCATTAGCGCAGGCTCGCACCAACTCCCAGCCGCTCCGCACTTGCTGCTTTTATCCACGCTATCATTTCCTCTTATGATTTAATTAACGCGAGAGAAGCCTATTTCTCCTGCGGCTCCAGAAAGCCCAAGAAATTTGGTTAAGATGCCTGGCCCTGCCTGGAGCCCTTGCAGAGATGCTGCTGCTGGAGTAGGAAGGGAGATCTATGTCTGCTTTTGTCCCTGGGATGTCGGTGTAAGCACTTTTGAGCCGAGCTCTAGCAGGTCGGTGCATGGTTTTGAGCCTCCTTTCTGCAGTCGTCAGCTGCGACCCCGGGGCTCAGCCCCGTGTGGGACAGATGGCCAAGTTTGGGTTATTTTTTGGCGATTTGGCTTTGCTGAAAATCCACCTGGAAATGTCAGCAAGGCCAGAGTGAAGTTTGTGGAAAGTCCTTTGAGTATCCTGAGTGGATGCTGGTGCTTTAACTGGTCTGGCTCCAATTTCCATATCCACCATGAGATTTGATGGATCTCAGGGGGTCCATCAGCACCTAATCTCTCCCCAGTGCTGCTCTTCTCCCAGCCGCGTGAACCTCCAAAACCAGGAGACCTGAGACTTTTAAACCTGTAGCAGCCTCCCTCTCCCTCCTCCTGTACACATGTTGGTAGTTGGTAATACATCTTTGTGCTTTATCAGGATCCAGCCAGCCAGCAGAAGGCAATTTTAAAAGTTAATATGATCTCTGAGCTTTATACCGTTCCGTCATGAAAAATAGCCAAACGGCCCCCTCCTTCCCGCAGCGATGGTCTCCCCTGATATCAGCTTTGTGGGTGCTGGGCCCTTTCCTTGGGGCAGAAGTGAAGCTGGGTGCTCCCCGGCTATGCTTTGCCCCATGGAGGAGGTGATACTCTATCTGCCCATCACCGTGGCTACAGGGCAGAGCTGGCTCAGCCCTATTCATCTGCCCGAGTCGCTCCACAACATCCATTTTATTTTTCCCAGTGGGTTTGCATATACAATGTGCTCGCCTGGTTGTGATAGATGGACCTAGTCAGGTATATCCCCACCCTACCTGTTCTAAAATGAAATATTCCTTCTTTTTGTCATATGTCTAGGGAAAAGAAAGGGTTGGGAGCGGAGCTCGGGATTGTAAAGGGAGAGCAAAGCTCCCATTTCCCTAGCGATGGCGAACGCAAAAATATCAGCGCTCCCAAATTTGGGAAAATATTCCCAGGTCAGGGGGCACCCCTGGGCACACGGGGGTGGCTGCAGCCCCCGAACACCGAGGGCTTTTAATTGAATTTCAGCGGCATGGGCTGTCAGTGCTGGTGAGGGATGTGGGAGCAGGGAGGGCAAGGAAGAAATGTTTGGATTTTTTTCTGCAATGTTGAACTTTTTGCCGAGTGTGGGCTGAGAAATTGCTGACTGCCTGCTAGGAAATCTTCCCCTGGGCAGGCAGTGGGGGCAGGCAGTCCTGTGTGTCCCCCCCGTGGCGTGGGGAGGTGCTTGGCCGCAGGCTTGGGACTCTTTGCGGTTGTACTGAGGCTGCAGGGTGGATTTTTCCCAAAGCTGGTGTGTGGTCTGGGGTGATGGATCCTGTTTCTCCATATGACCCCAGCACTAACTAGCTCTGACTATGTTTTCTGCCTTTTTTTTCCTCTTTCCCCCCTCTTTTTCTTGTGTATCGGAATGCTTTGCCACTTGTCCTGGCTCTCAGCGGGGCCACGTGCCTGTGTTTGCATGGGAAATCCCGACGGCTCTTTGCCCCGAGAGTCTGCACAGGCATTGAGCAGGTTCCCATGGCGAAGGGCAGTGGGTTGTCCCGCTCCTGGGGACATTTAGCCTGTGACAACAACCAGGATCTCCAATTCCAATTTTAGAAGCATAAGGCTGAGGTGCAAAGAAAAGGTGAGGACTTTGTGGCATGTAGGAAGCCTTTGGCAGCGCAGAGATGCTGAGCCATAGTCCTGCTCTCCTTCCAGCACGTTTTGGGTACCACTTCAGAATCAGTTATCCTCCAGACTGGAATAGATGATGCTAAAGGCTACATCCACCCTCCCTGGCTGTTTCCTCGGCTGCCCCTTTTCAAGCTGACGGTGCTCACGTTGCATCCCTTTTGGCAATGCTTTCCTGCTGGTTTATCACCCCGCTATCCTTGTCTCACTTGTCAAGGGTTTTATGCCGAAAGCTTTAAATTGCTCAGGTTAACCTCGGGTCCTGGCAGAGCCTGCCTCTCGCTGCCCTTGTGATAAGCACTTGAAGAATCCTATCTTTAATTAAACTGCCTGGACTCTCTTCTCCATCGGGTCCTCTCGGTGATAAGTTTGCAGACGCAGCAATGTCAGTGCTTTACCCCGTGCTCCCGGGGCTTGTGCAGGTGGAAGATGCCTTTTCCCTACGTGGATTCCCCCTTTCCTGGCCAGGGATGAGCCGGTGTCTGGCTGGATGGGGTTCCATGGGTGTGGAAAGTGGCAGAAGCTCCAAATATCCTCATTTTTGAGACTTGCAGGACAAGGTTGCAGAGAGCCGTCCCACATGCTCACGAGGAGTTTGAGGTTTCTCAAAGACTCAGCTTCTGGCTCGTGTGAAGTTAGGAGCATGTCACATTTCTTTCTATTTGATGCTTGTAAAGAAACATAATTGGAAGGTTCAAAAGGCAGAAAGTACATAGCACTAATGAAAATCGTTTAAAATCTGGCTTCTGGACACTGGGATAAGACATACGAGCTTTCTAGCCTATGTCCCGACCTGCTGAGGATGCTTCCCCAGTTTATCCTGGGAGAAATTCTGCAATTTCTGGGCAGTGACATGCGGATGGAGGGGACAGTGAGCCTTTTACCAGGAGCCTTGTTGTTCCTCCCAGCCCTTGCACCGTGATACTCACAGGAAAAGCAGGATCCGAGCAGCCAGCAAACGTCCTGCTCTCGGCAGGGCTGTTGTGCTCGAGAATAAATAGCAAAGGAGCCCGAGGCAGAGAGAGGAGAGAGGCCAGAACCGGAGAGAGAGCTCAACAGAAAGAGGTTGTTTATAAGCCACGAATAGAGGAGAGGGGGAAGAAGACTGGAGGAAAAATAGCCTCAACTGGAGGAAGCAAAGGCTGGAAATAAAGCATTTTTCCTGCTCCTTTATCTTTAAATGAAAAGGTCCAAACAAAGCCCCCCCGTCAAACCCTTCTGCAGCAACTGGGCTGGCTGGAGCTGTGCCGGCACCACCGGGCTCGGTGCCCTGCGTCAGGCGGGCATCGCGGGGATGCTGGCAGGAGAATGCGGTGTCCCTGTGTCCCCAAAAGCCCGGTTCCCCCTGCCCTCGGTCTCTCCCGCTGCCCTTGCGCACTATCGGAGTTAAGGACGTACAGAGGTCTCCCCCATCAAGCCAACAGCCAGTTACCACCGGCAGGAATAGGCTTAACAGTTTAACTCATTTTCAGGATTCAATTAAGCACCCAAGTGCCCCAGCCTGGTGCTCTCCCGAGGAGCCTTAATTCCCTCTCCCTAACCCCTTCCAGCCCCAAATAAAGCGATAACTAACCCAAGCCCAACTTCTGCACAGGCAGGCAGAAAATGAAATACCTTTTCTACCTAAGAGCTGCTCGGCTGCCAGCCTGTCCCTGGATTTATGGGACTATACATATATATATGTGTAGTTTCCTTCTGGCCGTTGGCTTCAAGGGATTTTTATATCAGCAGGGAGCTGGTCCCGCAGCACTGTCCCAGCATCCCGACCTAAGGTGAAGAGCGAGAGGGGACCCCGGTGCTGAGGTCCCTTCTCCCAGCTCCAAAAGCTTTATGGATGCTCTGGGGAGGTCTGGGGTGCCCCGAAGCCAGGGGTGACCTCTAAATAAGCAGAAACCACGCTGGGAGAGATGCCGGGTGGTTTGGTGCTGGTGCGGAGGCTCGGTGAGACTGCCTGCAGCAGTCGAGCAGAGCCCTTTGCAACGAGGCAGGGTGGACTGAGCAGATGCTAATTTATGTGTATTTATAGACAACTAACTCAACTATTCCGTAAGCTGGGATACCTGGTGGGTTCAACGTTAACCTTGCCAAAACAAGAGAGGAATGTTAATGGGTAGAAGCTGCTGCAGCTGCTGGGGGAGAGGAAGGATGCTTCCTCCCTTTCGTGGAGATGCTAGTGGTAGAACCCTGGTTATCGTTACAGATTCTTATTTAAAATGCTTCTTTTTTTTAATAAAGGGAATATTGTTCGCCTTTGCAGTGTTTTTCAATGAGCCAAGGAGGGCTTTTTTTTTCCGTATATTGTAATTGATTTATTTTGTAATGCAATATTGTCTAACATTCACAGGCTCATTTGACTAAATTATTCATCAGCAAATTTTTAAATAATGCAGCAACTTTACTCTTTTGCAAATTCTTCTCTATTTCTTGCTTCTTAGGCTGAGGCTGGAAACTAATATGCACTAGTGGTGTCTTCATTGCACCTTGCTCCGAGTTAAGCTGTTGAGAACTAATGACTGGAAGGCCGAAGACTCATTAAAATAAAGCCATTATCCAGAGCCCAGATTTACTCTCTGCTCCAATATCTATTGATGTGAACAGAGGAGCTCCTATTGATCTGGGTGGATACTGGATCAAGCTATGGAGGTAGCTGAGCAGAGAGGGTAGTGGAGTCGTCCTCTGGGCAGGCTCCAGATGGGATCCGACGTGAGGATGAAGTGGTGGTGACCCACAGAAGAGGGAAAAAACTGTACAGGACTGTGCATGAATTGCTGAGTCCTTGACAGTCGTCATTGTCCCCAATTACTTTCAATTACCCCATGAGGAGCGGTGAGAGAAGGGGGATTTCCAGGCAGAAAGGCAAGGACCGGTTTCTTTCAGCGCCGTCAAATTTACATAGCATTAGAGATCCCAGTGGCAGGGAGAGCAGAGTAATAAGCATTTTGCCTTTGAATCAGGGAGCCAGATCTGATTTGCTTTCATTTTGAATTGCATTTCAAGCAAATATTCCCCCCCGCTCCCCGCCCCAAGAAGAAGACTATAAAGGAGTGAGATTTGATGGTGAATTTGTTTAGTTAAGGAAGGGAGAGGAGACCTGCTCGGGCTGCAGGATGACACCTTGTCTCCTTCATTTCCCAATTAGGGACTGACAAGACCCTCGTGCCTCGCAGAGGCCAGGCAGGCAAGCAAAACCCCTTCTGCCGGCAGCCTGCGCGGTGCAGGCAGGGCTGCGGGGGCAGGCAGGGCTGCTGCCTCATCTGCATTCTTCTGTGCCTCTTACTGTTTTCAAGTCCCAGGATGTGATGCTGATGAAAGACAGTTAATTCAATTTCAACAGAGAAATTGATTAATGGACTGGATTAAAATAAATCCCCGATGTCCCGAAGTCTCTGCAAAGCATACCAATTCCCCCTTATCTCCCCTTCCCGCTCCGGCGAGAGGAGAGGGGAAAGGGGGCAAAGTCAAAGGGCGGTTAAAGAGATGCAGCAGCAGCACAGTAGGGGGTGGGGGAAGAACATCCATATGTAATTAGTTCAATAGCTTTAAATAATGTCCTCCTCCAATAAGTTTACGCAAAGGTTGCTCTCTCCTAGGTGCTGCGGTGTATTTTGGGGAAGATTTGGTGTGGCTTTGGGGATGGTGAATGCTAGCAGAGCCAGGGCTGTGATGGGGCAGGGATGTGGGGATCCTCCTCCTGCCCTAATTTCCCTTCCCAGGCGCCCACATGCCATGGCAGGAGCCGGGGAGGAGAACCAGGAGGAGAACCGGGGAGCCTGCAGTGCCGGGCTGACCTGGTTTGGTTCCCCAGGACCCCACCGGGGCTCGTCCCGAAAAGCAGCGCAGCGATGCCGGGTGTGTGGCATGTGGGTCAAGGCGGTTCTTTCCCGGCCAGGAGGGGAGCAAGGAAAAACCTGACTAAACTCATCTGCTGAAGAAGTGCTGGAAACCCCTCCGGTCCTCTCCTCCCTGGGAGACCACGAGGGTTAAATCTGGCAGGGAAAAGGCAGGCAGAGAAGTACCAGTGTTACCATTATAGCCCTGATGGGCTGCCCGAGGGGTTGAGGCTCAGGGGGTCTGGTCTGAAGGGGAAAGGGGAAATGCTTCCCTCCCTCCGGTCTCTCCTCCGTTCCCTGTACAAGCCATGTCTGTGCGGGCTGGCTCAGCTGCTCTGCCCTGCGCACAGAAAATCACCAGCACGAGCGATGCTTCGGCGGAAAGCGGGGCTGGATGGGAGCGTGCGGTACCTCTTGCATACCGATGCGCTGGGCTCCTTGCTCTGTCCTTCGTACCTTCCCAAAACACCCACAGCCTTTTGTGCCTGCCTCCGTCCAACCACCCCCAACTCCTTCCAAGGGGTATCCATCCCCCATGGTACATACATCTCCCACCCTATGCCTGTGTCGTGGTCCAGCCTTGACCAGATAGTCCAAGAGCATCCGTCCAGGCTGGGGATTTACCCCTGTGGGGAGCTTGTGGTCATGCACGAGCCAGGGTGGCCAAGGTCAAGGCAAGCAGCCCCTTGCCGAGCCCTTGGAGATGTGCTAAATATTTAGTGCTGTCTCATCAGCCTCGGGAAAGAGCCGTGGAAGGGAAAGCACAAAGAAGCGGGAGGTTTTGAAGGCTTTACTGAGTCATGGAGAAGAGAGGATTTCGGGATTTTGTGATTAGTTAGATGCCTGAGGACTCGAAACTTCCAGCCTGGCAATACCCGCAGCCTCCCTTACAGTCCTTGAGTTCAAAGGCAATTTGTCTGCATAAAATCGGAGCAATCATTAAATAAGGACCTTTGATACTATGGTGAGTGGCAAAGCACAAAAATGAGATGCACTGAGCCTCAGCCCAGTAGGACTTTCCTGAGCAAGGAACCTGAATAATGTGGAGTCAAGATTAATCCCATGTTGTGGTTTATTGTGCTTTGGATAGCAAACACAGGCGTGCGAGCACGGCCCCGAGGGCTCAGGGGCCTCGTTTTCCATTGCTCTGCAGTCATTTATACCCGTGCAAAGTGAATATAAAGTGCCACTATTCTGGCTTTGCTGGCGTTTGACATCCACTTAGCTCTGCTGCTGCACGGGGAAATGATGGCGTGAGGATGAGGATGGCGAGGACTGGCCCTGCCGGCTGCTTGCCTGCGGGCTGGCCCCTCTGCCCACCCCACACTCGGCCCCCCTCGCTCAAGGCAGCTTTTCCCGAGCATTTTTTTTTTCCCCTATGGAAAATTTGCAGAAGCCACTTGGCGTTTTCTTCCCTTTTTCCTTGGTTCCGGCTGCGTGGTTTGTGGCTGTTAAACGCACTTTGTCTTCAAAGCAGTGCAAAAGCCCAAGTTTAAGGTCAGATGCTGAATCTGGAGTTGAAAGATAGTCCTAAAAAGCGGAGCAGAAATGTTGCTACAAGGAAAAAAGCCCGAGTGACCTCCTCCTCCTTCCCTGGGGAGAGGACGTGAGCTTTCCAGGTGCAAAGGGAAAGCAAGGTGCTGCCAGGAGAGGCTGGCTGGAAGCAGGACGAAATGCCTGCAGGCGTCAGCTGCCTTCCCTGCAGGTTCCAGAACTGTCACGGCTGGAACATCAGCACCAGGGAGGTTTCCAGCTCGCTGGGAGCAGGCAGAGCTGGAGCTTTGCACTGCTGCAAAGCCAGCCGCTGCTCAGAGCAGCCATGACGTTCGGGTGGAAATGCAGCAGGGGCATCTCAGCTCGCAGGGAAACTCCCTTCTCCGATTCCCTGGGACATGCCAAAAGGAGATCCCCATCACTGGGAATACGAGCATCGCTGCTGAACCCCCGGGATGGCAGACTCTGACTGGTAACGGTACTGACACCAACACACAGGGCAGCCTGGAAATGAAAAATCATGAAGTGCAGGAGATTTTGATTCTTTTTATTGTTTTTCTGTCTTCTCTCCATGGCTCCGACACGGGACAGTACATGCAGCCCGGGTGCATCTTGCTCTTTCTGTCCTCCAGCCCTGGCAAGAGGGGCTGGCAGCACCCCATGGTCTGTTGGTGTTGGGAACTGCCATTTCGCAGTCAGCTTTTCCCTTCTGAATCAAAGCAAACAGCTGAAATCTGGAAACTTTCCTATGGTGATGATTTTCATATTTTTTTTAATAAGGACAATCTGATCAAGAAACTGTTGAAATTTTTCTGTAATGTTGGATCATTTTGTTTCAATGCTGTCAAAACAATCATGGCACTGAAGGAAAACTATTTCGCTTTGATAAAGTCAAAATGCTAGAATCCAGGGTAATAACAGAGGATGGAGATGCAGATCCGCGCTCTGCATCCGCAGCACTTGTGTCCTCATCCGATGCCATACCCACACGACCGTTCATAAAGGAGGCACTGTATAAACCATCCATCTTTTATGCCATGCCTGGGATGCTGTCCCCAGCTGCCATCGGCTTTTCCGCCACTCTTCATGTTATTTTCAAGCCATTTAGCAAATTTTTTGTCCTTAGGTTCCCAAAGCAAGCTAGGCGTTGGGCAGGGCCGTGCCTGTGATGGGCTGTCAGGCAACCTGTGCCTTTATTTTAGAACGGGATGGGGAAGGTGGTAGGATTTGACTAGAAATGAGATTGAGGTGATAGTGGCTAAAATGCTTTCTATTGAAGCTTTCAGAAAAATTAAATGTCATCGGTCCTGTCAAAAAGAGATACAGCAGAAAAATACCAGGGGCAAACATGCCTGGATCCATGCGCAGGGGCTGCAGGGATTGGGAATGAGCTGTGCTGTTGGGCTACCTCTGTAAAAGGCAAAACCCAAACCCACGGCTCTGTCCTTACTTACGCCTCGAAGGAGATTTCTTGCTGTAAAATGGGTGAAAGACCCCAGCTGGACGCTCCCCGCTGAGCCCTGCCAGAGGCTGGTGGGTGCCGAGTGCCGGAGCTGCACAGCCAAGCCACGCTGCCTGGTTTGCAGCCTCAAGAAATACTTCGGGGAAGGGTCTGAGCCCACCCCAAACCAGCCCCGAGGTGACATCCGAGTCCCCCGCAGCTGCTCTGCAGGGGCAGGGAAGGAGAGCGGTGGCACGGTGGCACGCACGCCGCAGACGTGCTTTCCCCCTCCCAGTGACTCAGCAGCCACGCACCGTTTCTTGCCAGCGCCTTTCATCCTGTGGGCACCCTGGCTCGCTCTGCTGCTTTCCCCGAACCCGCCAGATGAAGCACAGACGGAGACAGGGAGTAGTTTAAATATTTTAGGAATGCATTCACCTGAACAGGAGCAATTTTGTTCGTAACATGGATTTCTGAGTGGCTTCACTTTAAAAGAAGCATAACATCCATGCCATTACTGCACAAAGCAAGCCCAACAAGCATGTAATTAACTATCTCGGAGATTAATGTCATTGCTGTCCAAACACAGAAACACTTTTTGCATGTCCCTGGAGGTCACCAGATTAGATTTGGAGTTACCAAACGGTCCAGAGATCAGACACCAGAGAGAGGGAAGCTGCTAAATCTCCCCGAGGGCTCTGGGTTGAAGACAGGAATTGCACAAGAGTTACCCTTCCATCGGCTGCAGATTACCCCCACCAAAGAGACCAAGATTAATATAATCACAAAGTTAACCTTCAAGGAAAAGCAATAAAATAGAGCACGGCTGCTCCTGGGTGCCTGTTTTCATGTGTGTGCGTTGCATCAGGCTCGCGCCGCATCCCTGTCCGGATCTTTACTGTCGCTGTGCCCTGACTGTTATGGACGTACAAGTAGTAGAAACAAAAGTGTCATAAAAAAAAAATAATCACCTGAAATGCACGCAACTTCATTTAGGGAATCCTATCCATCGAGCTGCCTTCCAGATATACCCATCCATCAGGCAGCCCTCCCCATGCACTCCGATCCATCAGAAAGAGTTGAAATGAAACATTTTTATTGATCTCGACTCTTTTTTTGATTCTCTGTGTTTTTCACCAGACATTTCCATTCCCTCTGAGCTCAGCGGGCTGTTTCCCAGGGCACAGGCACCTGCGTTTCAGGCACTAGTATGACCTCTTGGTCGCTGCCCTGTGTTGCCCAGAGCAGGGGTAATTTTTATGCCCCTGCTGCAGCAAGCGCTATGTCCATGCTGTAGCACAGCTGTCTGAAAATCCTTCTCTAAATATTTGAGGAAGAGGCCAGAAAAAACAAAAAGACACCCAGGGGAGGGTCCCTTGCAGGGTTTATGCTTAGTCCCATACTGGTTAGGACAGGACTTTAGGGGTGAAGGAGCACTGCAAATAAAGAAGCGTGCACCAGCGTGTGCAATGCTTACGGAGCCAGCGATGCTGCGTGTCGGCTGTTATCTTGGTGCTATGATTTAAGGAATAATAATAATATCCCAGAACTCATCCATAACGAGTATGTGTTTAATGTATCAGAGCAAAGGCAAATTAATTGGCATGTCTGGATCCGGGAAAGGCAGAAAGGCTCTCAGGTGAAGGTTCAGCTTTTCCCAGCGGGGCATTATAGCTGGCTGGGAGAAGCATCTGCCAGCAAAAAGGCTGTTTCGGTGCTGCCTGCCCGCGAGGGTTTGCCGGTGCAGCTGGCGAGCCGCAGCCAGCCGTGCCAGCCAGAACCATGCTGGGTGCCGAAAGCAAGTGCCAGCCCGCGGCCGGGGGTGTTTTCCTGGCTGCCGAGGTGCTGGAGAGGGGGGAGCTGAGGATGGAGGAGCCAGACGAGTGAAGGAGGGAAGGGCGCGATGGCAAGCGGTTAGCAGCACATGGAAGCGTGCACACATACGCACACAGGCGCTGAGGCTCGAGCGCTGCCTTCCCTCGTTTTTTTTTTTCCTGTAGTGCGGACCGATGCAGTATTTCTGCTGCAAAATCCGTAGTGGTTCTGCCAAGGCTTTGGAGGTGATTGCTAAAAACTGAGGAGCAATACAGATGCACTCTTGGATACCGCAGCCAGCTTATTTGCTGCCTAAAGAGCTGATCCTGGAGATGTCAGCTTTGGGATGTGATTTTTTGGGAGCGAAGGGGCTTCAAGGAGCTGGTGTTGGACACGTGGGGGGACTCTGAGGACAATCACAGTCCCAGCCCCAAAGAAGTTGGGGGAAATTTTCCCCATGGCCACCCAAAAACCTGTTGCCCCGCGCTCGCAGGAGCCCTCCTCCTCCCAAGAGCACTGAGCTCGCTCTCAGAGCATTTTCCAGAAAAATCCCAGATCTTTTATTATGTTCAGGCTCTGCCTCACAGCTCATTGCCAAAGGGGCCTTTGGTTCCCCTCAGGCACTTTTTTCCTTACTGAAGTTTTGCTTTCCCTCCTCCACGCAGAGCCAAAGAAACCCTGCAGAACTAGCTGGTGCCACGGGCAAGACCTCCGGCACGGGCATCCACGTGCCAGCGGTACCTGCTGTACTCCCTGAGCATCCCAGGGATATTTTCTGGATAGGCTTTTGTCCCCATGTCTCAGCCCCTTGCTCGGTGGGGAGGAAGTTCCCAGAAAATCCAAATCCAGGATGCAAAGCCACCCCCAGCTACATGTAGCAGGCTTGGGGGTTCAGGTGTTTGCACACCCGTCTCTCACCCCCACCCTAACCAGCCCAGCAGGCACAGGGCCGTGCAGATCTGGGTGCTACTCTGCATCATGTCCGCGTGCCTCATTTTCCCCATCTGCAAAATCAGGGCATTGCCAGTGATCCCTGGAGTGAGGGGGCATCATTGCTACGTGCCGGAGGTCAGCTCCACGTTGCCCCAAAGGTTCTCCCACAGCCCAGGAGTCGCCGAGGGTCCCTGGGGAGAAGGCAGTTGTGGAGTCACAGGTAATTTGCTTAGAGCCCCAAAGTCAGTTGATTCAATTCCACATTTGCAAGGCAGTACCTGCTCGGGGACGAGCCGAGCACCAGCAGAGCCCATTAGCACTCAGCTGCATTCTGCTGCTCGTTCCGCTCTCCTTCCCTTCCCAGAATCAAATTAAATCTCTTTTATTAGTTCCCTTTTTGTACACAACTCCTTGCACAATTAGTGAATAATTTTCAAGAGCACAAACTAATTGCCTTGCTCCATCCTCACCCTGCAAAGCTTTTTGCTTTCATTTCGCTTTCACTTAATTTTTATTAGGATCAAGAGAGAGGGGAAACTCAACCAAACCGCCACTAACAACAACAAAAAAAGAGCTTGGTGCTCTGGAGTGGAGCTGGAGCCAGGTGAAAGATGAAGAGCACCCGCAGGATGCTCTTCCCATAGCAAATGGGACTGTGCTCCTGGTGTCCCAGTGCCGTCCAGTGCTGCTCCGCAGTGGGGCTGCCATGACAGGGGACAGCCGGGACCTGCTGGCAGCTCATCTGCTTATGCTAAGATACAAAATCCTCCCTTTTCATTAGCTCTCAAGGACTTTGCTTCGCTTTGTCTTGCTATAGGCTTGGTTGATTTTACGGCAGATCAGTGCTTTTGGCTGCTTAGCTCTTAACCCATCCACTCGGGCTGTTTCGGCGGATCACGCTCGGATCTGGGATGGGAACACCAGCCCCATGCAGGGTTGGGGTAGCAAAGTCCCTGATCCTCCTTCCCACTGCCTGCCTTTTGCACACCCAGGCACACGCTGGCCGTATTTACGAGCAAGATATTTGCTTATTAACCATTGCCCGAGTGCCTGGGATTCCGGTGCAGGTTTAAAACGAAGGGTCGATGCTACCCGTTCCCTCTGATAGATTCCTGAAGCTCTGGGGACTCAATCAATTGAAGGCGACATAAATCATAATAATTAAACTATCCCGAAAGCACATTTTGCAGCCTTTGGGGGCCAGCTGCGGTGTGCAGATGGCCCCTTGGCAATCCAAGCGCTGACTGCCGGCTCCTGGAGGCCCCTCATCGCAGACTTTGGGATAATTGATTTCGTGGTCCCTTTTCTTTATGGATGTCAAAGCCCTCAGAGCGACGTCAGCGGGGTCAGCGGCAGCGAGGATGGGTTTAATTAGCTGCTCTTTTCTCCGCGGTGCTGGCAGAGCGATGGCTGGAGCATACAGGTGTTTATAAGCTGCACTTGGCAGCAAACAGTAGGACCTACCCGGGTTTTCCGAGCATTGCCAGCTTCGGCACAGTTTGTCTGGGATCCTGCCTCTTGCTCCTCAAACGCTGGGAGTCCGGGTGCTAACAAAGGGGTTTGGGGGGCTAACGGAGATCAGAAAGGTAAATTAATGGGGAATACTGTTTCCCAAGGTGCTCCGGAGGGGCAGCGATGCCGTACGGGGCCGGCTCCCGCTGGGGTTGCTGGCAGAGGTGTACCACCCGCATCCCTTTGAAAGCGGCGGCATCCTTGGTCCCCTGCTCATGAATATTCACATGGCGGCTGCTGCGCTTTATCCCGTGCTGTGCAATTATCATTTTAAAGGCTCTCAAATGCTTATCAGACTGGAGCATGATTTAAAGAAGCTGGTTGAGCCGGTGCCTGCGGGGGCTTTAGCTGAGCGGGGGCTCTGCTGCGGAGGTGGGCGGTGGGCAGGCGTGAGCATCCCCCTGCTCGTGGCTCGGCTGTCCTCGTGTGCGTGAAGCCGCCGGGCTGGCTTTTGGGGATCGTGGTGGTGGCATTATCCTGCTCTCGCTTGCTCTCCTCCTCCCCGAAAGGCTGTCAGGCCTCGCCGCTTACCCCGTGTAATGAGCTTTCAAATCCACGGGCAAAAAGATGGGACAAATCCAAGGCTACTCAAGGATTTCACGACCTACTCCTTGGGAAATGATGGTGAGGATGAAGCTGTGTGCGGCTCTCAGCCCGCACCGCCCGAGAGGAACGCACCTCGGGGAGACCTCCTGGAGCTGCTATTACTGCTCTGCCCTGATCATTCATACTCTGCGAAATATCCAGTAAAAACCACTTTGCATGCAGTTTCCCACGTGCGCATGAGGTTTTTTTATCCCTTTTAAAATTAATTTAAACCACAGAACAAGCAGAGAGATGCTGCGCAGAGGGGGCTGTTGCAAGAGAAACATGTGTTTCCATCAGATATCTTGCTATGCTGCATGTGCTAAATACAGACAGCGTCGCCTTAAAGCCGCTTCTCCGAGCCGTGGGCCTTGGCTTACGCCTGGGGTCTCTAGGAGCTTTTGCAAGGCAAAAAATAAATAAGGGAGCATCATTTGTTTAATTGTTAATAGCTCCCAGATAAAAGATAGTTGCTGTTCACACGGGGAAGAGGGACTCTGGCAGCTCTGGAGCGAGCATGTGGCATCACAGCTTGGATTGCTTTTCAGAAGTGCTGAGCATCCAAAGCCAGGGCTGGTGAAGGAACGGGAAATGAGAACATGATTTTGCAAAAGCTACTGATGTTTCCGAATGGTTTTGCATTGGGCTCTTTCCAGTGCTGACTGGGAATATCTTCTCGCCTGCTGCCCGCCCCCACTCCGCATTGCATATGCTGCTCAACATATGCCGAGGGTTTTCACTGGAAACCTGAAAATCAAAATCTGCATGAATGTGTTTTCAGGCGCGGGTAACCAGAACCGAGTCGGTATTTCAGTTTTTCTGTTTTCCCTGGAAATAGGTATTTCCCACAGAAACCTGTGGAAATGCTATCCTACTAGAAACCTCCGTGCAGAAACCCAGGTTAAATGGGATCGCCGAATTTCTCACTGCCGTGCCCAGCCTCAAGCCCCACAGCACGCATGCGGGTGGCTTCATCCTCCAGATTCACGCAGGTACCTTCTATAAAAGTTCTAACCTGTTGCTCCGGACTTGTCCTACAGCGGGTTGAGAAGAAGGGCCATTTCCAGGGGATGTGGGGACCTCCTGGGCCACCCTGGGAAAGTCCTGCCTCCCTCCGTGGCCCAGGAACGGAGGAGAGCAGTTTGGCAGAGCAGATTTGGGTCTATTGATTTTATAATTAGCACAGTGCCTGTGGAAAGGATGTTTGTAAATGGATTGTCTGCCCGCTTGGATTTGCTTTCTTCCCCCTTCCCTTGCATCAGGCCCATCTTGGGTTATCTCCAGCCATATCATGAGGGGATTTGTTCCTGCCAGGAGAGCTGGATGTTACAAGTGTCCTTTGAACGTGCAATCACAGCAGGCGACTCCCCTTTCCCTCCCTTCCCGGGCGTCTGACTTGGGATCTTGTCTATGATTAAGCTCAGTGTCTCATAAATTATGTTTCACCAAATTGCTACATTAATAAGGGGCCGTGTGTTCTTGGAGGATCATTAATTATAGATACATTTTTATTTCCCCTGCAAAATTGCCTGTGTTCCTCACTGGGTTGATTATGCAGCCGCGTCAGGCGCTGAGCAGTGGGAGAGGGACGAGGACGGGCTCGGAGCCGAGCAGAGCAGCCGTGGGCAGCGAGGGGACCCTTCACCATCCCAGCTTAAAGGCTGCTTGCCGGGGGGGCTCTGAGCCCCGCTGAGCTTTGCACCCACCTGTGTGATGATCTGTGAATTATTTCCCGGTCTCAGCTCTCTGCGAACAGTGGAGGGCAATGCCTCGCTCTTCTCCCGTGGGGGAGATTATAATCCTTTGGGGATTACAGCTGCTTTGCAGAAAGGGTACTGGAGCGGCTGGGGGGGCTGCAGGGACCCCCCCAGAAGGACTCAGCTCCAGGCACTGGTGAGGACCAGCCGCCCGAACGGTCCCGCATCGCCTCACCCTGCAGCACCTCTTTGCACTTCAAAGCCTCCCTCTCGCCGGGATGTCAGGGTCTAATTGTTTGCTTCCTATTAATAAGATGCCTCCGATAGCAAAACTGCCCTGCAGGATTATATTATCATTATTGATTTATTATTAACAATCACTTAGGCCGGGCTGAAGGTTTAGGGCTGCGCTCCCCGTGCTTTGGAGAGCATCCAAGGAGCGTCAGAAATCAATAGCGAGTCTTTCCATTGACGCGGCGGGGCTGTGCCGGCCGGGATGTGTAGCACATGGTGGGGAAGATGCTTCCCCGTGCCCCGAGCAGGGCTGGGGCTGGCAGGGTGTCCCCAGGCAGCGGGGACACCTCGGTCCCCAGCAGCACGGCTGCGCGGTATGAGCTGCACCCGGAGCGAGGGATTTCCCCGAAGCCGGCGGGGAAGGGACGCGTTTACCGAGAGATGATAAATTCCCTATTTGCAGATTTATTACAAGAACTTGAAGGGGCGGAAAAAGTGGATTGTAGGGTGGTTTTTTTTTTTTTTTTTGTGAAAGCTGTTAAACTTTTATGTCATGCCGTAATGGTAAATGAAGTCCGCCCTGCAGTTTAAATAGTCCCTGATTAAATAATTTCCCCTTTCAGCTGCTCTGAAGAGAGGCTGAGGATGTCCGTCTGGCAGCCCATGCCTGTCAGTGTAAGAAACCCTTTAAACAGAGGCAGGTCAGGCCCTTTCCCAAATAAATCCTGGCCTTGCATCACAAGTGAAATGAGAGCGCTGGGTCTCGGGGGCAAGGCGCCAGTGAATCAAAGCCAGCCGGAGGGGCAGGGGGACAAGGCTCCGTGTCCCCAGGGTTCCAGCCCGGTCCGGGTGCTGAGCAGCCGAGGTGACAAGTAGGTATCGCTGGCTGCCTCCCACCTCTCTCCTCTGGCCTTTAGTATCGGAGCCGGTGGCTGTAGGACAGAGTCTTCCTCCCCACGAGCTCCGGCCGGACTCATCATCAATCACAGGGTTCCACAGGAGAGCGGCTTCCACTCGGGGAGGGACTTGGCAGGGGCAGAGCCCCACGCTCCCAAACCTTGAAGAGAGGGGTCTGGTCTTTAGGATATTTCCTTCCATACTCCCATCACTTGTCAACACACACTCACACGCGAATCCACCTTCTTCCTCAATCCTCATCAAAGATTTAGCAGCGAAGAGACAATGATATTTGCAGTGAGCTCACAGAGGCTCAATGTCTTTGCAGAATATACTACAGTACACTTACTAGTACATTAGGAAGCACTATAAATATTTAAAGCTAAACTATCATTGCCCAAATAAATGAGCAAGCTCGGGTGGCTCTCAGTTTGTGCACTCTTCCTCCTTGCCTTAACTCAACCAGCCCTTGGGCCCCCCACCCAAAGGAGAAATCAGTGGGATGCTGCTTTGATTGACGATTTTGGCACAAGGGTGGGCTCTTTCTCTCCCTACGGGCACAGCCAGAGCAGGGTGTGCTCGGAGATGCTGAGGATCGGGGCTGGGCTGAGCTCTAGGATGCTCCGGGAGCTTTGGGATGCAGCAGGGTCCTGCAGGCTGGGGAGCATCCTTGGCTGGAGGAGGCAGCCAAAATTTCGGGGTTAGCAGAGCTCCTGTGGTTCCCCTGCCCTTTTCTAGGACTCTACAGTGTGGCTTTGGTTTCCCCTTTTGAAAGATGACAGCAAAGGTGTCTTTATGAAATGTGCTACACCACGTTCAATCCAGTGCTTGAAGGTATTAAGCTAATATTTTCTGCCCATATTGCAACGTCTCCTGAACAAGCCAGTCACCCCTGACCGACGGATTGCAGGAGCCCAGCTGTAGCAGTGAAAGCACCCGTGTCCTCAGGGAGCTGAAGGGTCTGAAAGGAGTTTTGATAGTAAAAAATCTATTCTGAGACAGGGCTAAATACTTGTATGGGAAAAACCTATAGATCGTAGAGATGATAGAAAATTGGCAAGGCTTAGTAAACCCTTATGCACAGCTCAGCTATACATCAGCAGCAAAATAAATATATTGATAATTCCCCTTTGGAAAAGTGTCTATAAATTACGGTTGCTTGATGCTGCTAATAAGGCAGTGGGTGACGCGACCAGCACGATAAAACCTGGCTCCTGAGTCAGAGACTTCCAAATCTTGTTTCTTAGTCCCAGCTGAGAGAAAGCACAACCCAAACCCAGGAGCAAACGCTGCTTGTCATCAGAGCAAGGGAGCGGGATTTGGGGTCCCTGGTGACCCCCACAACGGGGGTCTAGCAGGGGGACGGGGTTATTCCTACCGCATCGATACCCTGGTGATAACTGCGGCAGGACTTCAACCGGGGCTCTACAGCCTTGTGGGTTGTCTTTGACCAAGCAACCACAAGCCCTTTGCTCGGTCTTTCCCCTCCTAATTTTTTCCTCGTCTGATAGCGATCATCTCGTGCAGTGCACGTACAGCCTCTGCCTGACTTGACTGGGACCATGGGGCCCTTCATGGGATAGTTACTGGAAGGGAAATAACTCAGCTGACCTCAGTGAATGGTTAAAATCCTGTAGGAAATACAGGGGACTGCAAAACATTACTCTCTTTACTTAAAAAATAAAAAGATAAATAAAAATCTCGTTAGCTATCTTTCCTTGCACTGATTTAAACCACCACTTGAAGTTACGACTCTCTTCCCGGCCGTCGGGCCTGCCTCGTTATCCTGTTCAGTACATGTCGCGGGACCTGCGTAGCATCAACACCCTCCACGGAAACTCCTGCTTCATGGAAACTTTATTTTCCACCTGAATCCCAGCAGCAGAACAGCTCCTCCTGGTTTCTGCGGGTGCTGGATTGGCCCCGGAGCAGATCAGCTCTGTTACAGTACCACCGAGCCTGTTTAATATCGAGCGATTTCCTGCTCCAAACAACACTTAATGTCAATTATTGCATGCGGCGCAGGCAGTTTTTCAATTAACTGCCCTATATAATTTTATGTTTCCAGTCTACTTGTATGCGGTTTGTGCATAAACCTTGCGAAATGATGGCCCAGGCAGACAGGAGCTATGAATTTATTTTTAAGAGGACATGGCTGGGAGCCACAAAATCTGGATTTTGTTTTCTGCTGTCGCCCAGGGGCTCTCATGGGTTTTGCCCTGGGCGGTCAGGCCCCGCTGGGACAACAGGTCAACCTGAAGGAGACACATCTGGATTCCCACATCTGTGCTCGGAGCCACCTCTACAGTCCCTTTCTGGGGCAAAGAGGGTGGTTTTGGCCCCATTCCTCTGCTGACGGCTTCGATATGATGGGGATGCCTAGGAAGGTGGGCAGGTGGCTCGTTTTGGGCAGGAATTGCTGCCGTTAATCATTTACACACTGTCTTTTGCGACGTGAACCGAGCCCAGCTTATGGCTGTTTGCTGTTAACTTGGATAAAGACGAGCACTGGTTCATTTATGTATATTTACTCTAATAAAATCCAAAGTGCTCTTTTTTTTTTTTTTTAAAAATAAAGGTTCCCAGCAAAGGCAGGAGTAAGACCCGTGCTCTGCCTGTCGACTTGATGAATGTGCTGTGGTCCGAGCCAGACCACTTAGCTTCCCCTTGTGCTTAAACTAATCCCCGTGTCCATCAATCATCGGGGGAAAAGGCTCGGACCCTCATTTATTACAGCTCCGATAAATATGCACAGTAAAGGTGGCTTTTCCTTATGGCAGAGGTGGAAGGGGAAAGGGAGAAAGAAAAACCTTTTCCATCCCTGTCCCCTGTGCCTTGTGGTCATCCCCACTTGGGGAGCAGGTTTCCTGGGGTCGGGGATGCCTCTGCCCCCCAGGTTTGCTCCCCTTCCCTGCAGCAAAAGACAGTGTAAAATAAATAACTGATTACTCTGAAACAACTGTACTGAACAGAGGCCTACATCTGTGACCTGCGGTACTTAAGGCTCAGTAAATATGTTCTTAATAATCAACTGGTATTTATTTAATGTACAATAATTCTGCTGCTAAGCTCCAGTGAAATGCACAGTTAATTAAAAATTTCTTTGAAATCGGTCCTCTAGGGAGAATATTTTGCACTATCTGAGGGGGCTTTTTTTCTTTCTTTTTTTTCCCCTCTTTTCTCTCTCGGTCCCTGCTGTTAATTTTATCTTTTCCCTGTAATCCTGATGCTGTTTGCAGCTGGGTGCCCGTGTTCCAGCTATTCCCCCTGGCAGGTGGGCACGGGTGGGGGCTTGGCTTTAACCTCCGCTCGGCTCCTCTGGGATTTGAACGTTTTCCTCTGTGGCAAATCAGGCAGGGCTAAGGGACTTTTGCCTCTCCGCTCCCCTCGGACCGGCACAGGAGGGTTCAGGGCTGGGAGAGAGGTGGTGGTGATGCCTGGGATGCAAACGCTGCGGCGATGGAGCCCGAGGGAGGACAGGGACCGATGGGGACAGCAGGACACCGCTGCCCTTGGCCACCAAAGGCTTCCCTGGAAGGGAAGCAGGGTCCAGCTCCTTTCCCTGTATCCCTGTCCCTCGCTGTGTTTGGGATGCTGATGAACTGTCCCTAACACGGACAGCTCGCCGTGGCTGTCCCTTCCCCAGCACAAAGGCGAGGTGATTAAAAGTTAATATCAGATCGCGGCTGGAGGCTGGTAAGCCGGCTGTAATTACTCGGATGTGGGGATATTAAGGGCCAGCATAATTATAATTCCGAGGTAATTGGGAGAATGCACTCGAGCAGGTTTTGTGCTAATGTTGTGTTTTACATCTCATGTCGCAGCGTTAATCAGCGCGGTCCCTGCTGCCCCATCGCAGGCTCTTCCCAGCCCCGTGCCACCCCGGTCCCATATCACCCCAGCCCCATCGCTGCCCCATCCCACAGCCCTTCTGGCCACATCCATCCCACCCCTCCAGCCAGCTGGGATGGAGAAAGCAGCCTCAGTGCCAGCAGCCAGAATGGGATGTTTGTTCTTGGCGAAGGCTTGCTGCAGCGGAGGGAAAAAATAGCAAATAAAAAGCATATGATTGATTTTTATATTATTTTTTTTTTTAAACTAATGGAAAGGGAGTGATTGGGAACAGGAGACATTTGCGGCCAGTCTCCAGTCTGTGTGCCCGAGCATCCTAAGGGACCGTGGGGACTGCGGTCACCGAGCTGGAGGACAGATCTCTCCTCGAGACCCGGGCACTCCCTCCTCCACTGGGAGAACTGGGAGGACAGCTTTTACAAGCTGAGTTACGCCAAACCTGGACCAGGGAAAACCCGTTCCCCTGGGGCTTCAGACAGAGGGTGCTGGTGTCCCCTAAAAGCCCACGGCACATGGATGGCATAAAGGGGAAGCCTGAGAGGGGAGATGGCGGGGGCGGAGGAGGGGGAAGAAATCAGGATGAACCCTCTGAGCCGCTGCCTCCGCTCCCACCATCCCTGGGTGAGCCAGGATTAGCGACTCTGCAGCCTTCGCAGCCAAAGCAGCTCGTCTGAGCCTGACGATAAGGTGCGGAGAGGCAGCGAGGGGAAGACGAAACCTCTCTCCGGGCAGCCAAGATCTGCCAAGAGCCCCGCTGAGATGCAGAAGGCAGGCCAAGCCATCCTGCAGAAACCCTGAGCTGCTTTTTGTCTACTTGGGTTGGGCAGATTTGGGGCTTGTCGTTTCCTAATGATTTGTTTTGCATTTGTTTCCTCCTTTCAGCTCCACAGCTGCCGGAGCACTGGATGCTGTGGGGAACGGAGCTGGAGAGATGATTAGAAGTCATTTGAAGAGTAATTAGGTTTGATCCAGGACCCTTTGGGATCCCAGGTCTGCTCCTTCCGCTCCCAGCATGTTTTATTGAAGATCGTGAAATGGTGCATGTCAAAACAAGGGAAGTTTCAGCATGTCGGTGATGGTACGGGCAGGAGTCCCCCGGGCAGGGAGCGCAGGCAGCTCTGCAAGAGGGACAGAGGGGGGACATCGGTGCGATGTTGGAGGGGGGGCTGTCCTGTCCCGAAAGACAGAAATGGTGACATTTGGGGAAAAGCAAGGGCTGCGGAGCGGAGCGGCACTGTTGGGGAGCTTGCAGAGTCACTGGGGAGATTGCAGCGCTGCTGGGGAGCTCGCATTGGCAGCGGGGAGCTCGCAGCACCGCTCGTGAAGAAGCTGCCACGATGCCGGCAAACACGGCGATGTTCTGGCCTCGCCGGGAAGGAGTCACATGTGGAAACCAGCCCTGTTTCATCGGATAAGGCAGGAGCCGTGCGTCCTCTGCTCCCGGCCAGCTCTGCTCTGGGAAAGGAGCTCAGCAGAAGGGCAGGAGCCTGATTAAAACTGGGACAGCCCCAGCGAGCCCCTGATGCTAACCTAGATTGGCACTGGCAGAAAGAAGAGTCCAGCACTGTCGTAAACGTTTGCTTTCAACCTGGTGGGGATTGTTCCTGCAAATATCTCGCCTTTATCAGGCGCACTGCTCTGCCTGGCTGGGTTAGCATCGCCTGCTCCTCTTTGCCAACACCGAGGAACTGGTGCACAGTGAAATGTTCCTTTTCCAGGGCTTTTTGGCTGTATTTTACCCCATATGTCATAAGACAGGATTCCTATATGGTGTGTTTAGCTATTGTCTCTTCTGGAAGGTTTCGACGCCCTTATTTATAAGGCCTCTCCAGCCCAGAACAACCCCCTTTGGAAGATCAGCAGCACAATCATCGCTGGGCCATGAAATAAGACCTGAGGAAGTATGGCTGAGAATAATTTACCTACCACACGGCTGAACCTGCTGAGAAATAAACCTCCGTCCTGCGGGAACGAGGCACCGTCTTCCCAATTGCTCTCTTAGATCACGAAGCCATCCCCGCCGGCAGCCAGCTCCTGTATATTTGGTGCAGCCTCTTCATCCCGCGCTGAATATGATTCTTCGTGATAGTCCCTAATGTCTTGTACACAGGCTGTCGGGTGGGTTTTTTCCCTCTGCCTTTTTATTTCCCCATCTCCTCTTGTTTATATCAGGTGTCGTCTGCTGCATCCCAGTGTTTTTCCCCCTGGGATTTCCATCGTGCCTGAGCACGGCACCTTGGAGCGCAGAGCCTGGTCCTTGCCACTGGGCTGGGATGGAGAGGGGACACCTCTGCCCAGAGATGGAAGAAAAAACCAGAGGAACCACCTCAAGAAAGCCAAGCAGCCCCCCCCAAACAAAAATTTAACAGAAGGGATGTTTGGCCCAAGGTCCGTGGTAAACCCCGGTTTAGCATCGCAATTAAGGACCAGCTCCCCGTGGGCCATGCGTGCCTCCTGCACTGCAAATGGTCTGGGGGGAAAAAAAAAAAAAGAAAATCCACCTTTTTCTCCTCTTTCCCTGCACTCAAGGGAGAAGAAAAAGAACAAAAAAAATTGTTCAGGCTTTTTTTCTTATTTCCCACTTTTTTTATCCGAACACTTTCAAAGTTAATTTCAAAAAGCTGGGAACACTTGATAGTTTTAATTAATCCGCTGCCTAGGGAAATACAATTTGTGTAGCCAAAGCCTCTCGCTTTCCTCTGGATAGCTATCTCACTCCGGGTAATGCTGATGGTTCCAGCGTGACAGCGATTGCAGCAGTGACTCCGGTAACTTTATTTTATTTGACCATAAAAGTACTGCGTGCCAGGTTTATTTTGGACTGGCCAGCTGGCCCGGAGTGCGCTGCGGGAAGGGGGACACACACAGACTTTAATGGGGATCAGATGGAACCCGTGCGGGAACAGCTTGTTCACCCAAACTTCAAATCAATTGAAAACAAAAGTCTTGAATGATTTTCTCCCCCAGTAACTGTCTGGGTCTAATTCGAGACGTACGCTCAGGAACATGGAAAGAACGCTGCAATGCATTTGAAATACAATATTGGGTTTGTGGGTTTGTTTTTTTTCCTGGTGTGATTTGCTAATTCATTTTAATTAATTAAAAGTGATCAAGAAGCAGGGAAAAAATCATGCTGCTGTTTGACTTGCTGCATGCCAGGGGTCAGCAATCCCTGGCAGGGTGGCAACCCAGCCTCGCCAGCCCCCCCTGGTGCTGGGGGAACCCCAATTTCTGCACTGGGAAGGTGACCCGAACTACTGATGCTTCCAAGCCCGCTGAGCAGCAGCATCAGCCCCAGCTCCTCAGCTGGAAATTGCGATACCGGCCGCGCCACGCCAGCACGGCTGCGAGCGGAGCCCTGCAAACCACCCCGGCTATTTCAGGGACGAAGTGCCAGCCCTGCCCCTTCTTACCCACCCTTGATCTCCCACGCGGAAACACGTTACCGTTTTGATGGAGTGTTTGCTAACGCGCCGTCTGCGAGTGCAAAGGGGAGGAAAAGAAAACCCCACCTGGGTGCACGCAAGCCGTCTCTGGCGGGCAGGGACGAGGGGACGGGGTGGCCCGTCTGCATTTCTCTAATGATGGGTGGAGGAGAAGGTGGTCCTGGACCGCCCAAGGGGCCCTTTGCTTTTTCCAGACTCCCTGTCTCGCTCCCATCAGGAGGGGAGCGGTTCAGGCCCATCACTCCCCGCCAACGAGCATAAACACTGCGTTTTGTAGCCACTTAGCTAGGGCTGGCATTTGGAAGTGACATTTAAAGGTCACTGCCAATCTTCCCGCATGGAGAACATGGAGAGGGCGAGAGAGTCTGTGTGACGCCGTGATGGGACCGGAGGTGCGAGCAGCATCAGCAAAGGTGCTGAGCAGGGTCCCTGCCTCCCCATCCCTCTTGCCCTCCTCCTCCTCCCGTTCCGTGCTGGGTATTTCTTTCTCCCTGCCCTGCCTCTCTTCCCAGCTAATGACTTTTTCATTCCCCTGCGAGGAAAGCACTGTTCTGGGAGATTTATGGCCGGTTCTCCCGGGGGGGGAGGTCTCAGCACCCTGATGCGGTGTGCTTGTGCGACACGCCGGCTCTGCACGCTTAGGGCTGGCAAAGCCGATTCTCACCGGCTCGAGCGTTTCTGCAAAGCCACGTTTTGCTGTTGTGGTGCACGGCACCGTGACAGCCCTGACATTTGCATTATTATTATTATTATTGGTACTATTTTGCTTGTATTCAGGGCAGTGCATTTTCCCTAGTCTAACCCACTTCACAGCAAGTCCTTAAGTGGGGACATAATACACATTTTAAAACATTGAAAATCACACTCCATGTTTTCATCTCCCGAAAATAAAAATAAAAAAGTCAATACAAATTAAGTAAGAAAGAAAAGATAGTCTGTTTCCATTCTTTAAACCAGGTTTCCAGGCAATTATTCTCCTATCTCCCACATAAAATTAATAAGAATTCTGCTTGAACATTCAATAGTCTTTGGTTTTGCATAGCATCTTTGAGGCAAAAGGAGGACAGAATGCTTAATTAGTTTCCTACAGCCTCTCCTGCTTACACAATGTATAGACAGCAGTGCCTATAGGTAGCTGTCCATGCGTAGGCTTGGCCTGACTCTTCCGCGGGCAACACGTCACCTTGCAAGGAGGGTGGGCTTCGCAGGAGTGTGGGAGGCTGCTTGTTTAATTAATCAGGATGGGGTCAGAGGAGCAGGGACAAAGGAGAGATGGGGCTCAGGCCACGCGGGGTGCGATCAATGCCAGGCCATTGATTCCCTTTTACTGATTCAGAAAGAGAAGCGCTCCCGTATCGACAGGCGTTACGGCGAGGTGCAGCCACGGGATGTGCCTGTGCCACGGCCCCAGAGCCGATGGGCTGGGAAGGGACTACGGGTATTGACTGAGTCTTGCCAGAGCAAGAAGGCCCATACACATCTAATGATAATCAAACTGCCTTAATGGAAGAGATGCCAATGATAGAAAACTTCTAGGTGGTGATCTATGCTGCTTGGTTGGCTTCTGCTGCAGGAGGGATGGGCGGTAAACCAGAGGCAGCAGGTTACAGGCAGAGGTCATAAGCATCTGTATTGACACACAAGTCCTAGGCTGTCGGAAGGTTATTTTAAACTTTGCACGATCCTTTTTCTCTGCTCCTTTCCCCTTTTTTCCCCACGGAGGTGTCTCTCTCTTCCCCATGTCTTCCAAGCTTCTTCTCCTGGCCGTTCCTGCGCTCAGCCTTCCCCTGCAAGAGCTCTCTCTCATGCCTGTCTGTGCTCTCACCAGCTTTTCTGTCTCCTTCATAAACAGAAAAAAAAAATCCTGGAGAAGCAGGAGTCTCAGAAGTAACAGAGCAATAGATAAATGGATGTGTCCATATGGAGAAAGACAAATAGATGGGAAGATAAGGAGACTGGGTAGTGAACATTGTGCGTGTCTGAAATCAAATTAAGAAATTTCTCACATATGCTTCATTCCATCAAAACCTCAATTATGCATACTGTGTTTCGTACCCCATTGCCATAAATAAAGCATAGTTTGCAAAAAGGACAACAATAATATTATACTAATATTATTGCAGCCCATAAATAACACAGTGAGAGATGCCACTGATAATCAGGAGGTCATTTCCAATCCAGCATCTTATTGTTTAATGCAGTGGCACAAAGTCTGCAGCAACCGTGTTAGAGGGCCAGACTCTGCGCTGGGTAACAGCAGCATTTCTCTATCATTTTAGGACAGCTAGATTATCAGTATGGATCTAATTAACTACCTGCTTTTGGCCACGCCTGAAACTGAAGTAAATCAACGGGATCCCATTGACACCAGTTGAAATACGATGATCTGCATCCACTAAGTACCCATCCATCCAGCCGTCCATGTCCCTGCAGTTCATGTACATTCACAGAGCTGTATCGAAATATTTGTAAATATATAACTCTGCATGTGCATATGTGTTTATTTCTGTTTAGCTCTATTTATACACACATATACATGCATATATAATTTTCTCTCTTTAAAATATTAAAATAAATTACATCTTTTCACAGAATACAGACATTAATTCTGTTTCCAGGAGATTTGTCAAATCAGTGGTCTGTGTTTGCATAACAAGCTCTTTGGTTATGCTGCACTGCATATAAATTACCATGTTGTCAGGCTCCAGATCAAAATCATTGGGTTTTAAGCAGAATCTCTCACATTGATTAAGATGTGCTTTATGTTATGTGCAACCATTACATCTAGAGCCCTGAAAGCAGCTTCAGAAAAAGGCTGGATGTGGCCAAAGGGACTAAGGGAACCCCACAAACCTCTCGAGTCCTTTACAGAGGGGATCCCCTCTTGCCCTGCCTTCACCGTCTCGCCTGTGGCTGCCTGGGCAGGGATGGGTGCTGGGGGGATGCTCCATCCCTGGACCCCTCTGGGGGAATATGGGGGGGCTGCTGCCTCCTTTCTGCGACGCAGAAGCCACAACCTTGTGTGCAGTTTGGGCTCATTGTGTTATCACACACACACATACACATACACGCGCGCACACACACACACAAATTCTATTAAACGCACAAACCTCAGACTGTATCTCCTCCTTTTAAAAGCTCCACTTATCTGCCGCGGCAGTAAACAGCTTGGGGTTTATAAAGTGTAATCGGGAAGTGCAGTCCCCCCTGTCGACACAGGCAACAGTCATCTGCTCATTTGTTTTAATGAGATAAAACCCTCTCCAGAAGTCAGGGCACCGGGCTCCGAAGCTCTTTGCTTGCCTCTGACTTTCCTCATTCCTGCTTGGCGGTACCTACAGGGACCAGCCATACCAATTGCTCTCTGATTTATCTGGTTTTGCCCCGATGCGTGAACACAAAGTGCACTAAGTCTCTGCTTGGGCTGGGACCCAAAATCAGGAGGGCTAAAACCCTCCGCTGCTTTGGGTGATCAGGGTCCTGGCAGCGATGACGGTCGGTACACCGGCTGCTTTTCTTTCTGGAAAAAGGGAAATTTTTAAAGGGGAAAAAAAAAGCATAAAGGAAAAGATCAGAAATTCCTGCAGGGAGGAGATGCTCTTTTCTGCTGAGCTCATCTCAGCTCCATCCCACCTCGAGCTCCTGCGCAGCTCCAGCCGTTCAGCCCAGACCCTGCATCCCCTCTGCCAAGCCCGTGACGTCCCAGGAGCGGTGAGACATTTCTTTTAAGGGACAGACTTGACCATGATTGAGAGGTGGCATGGGACGGAAAGCCTACCAGGTGCCCAGATGGCTCCGGTGGCAAAAATCACCTTTCCCATTGAAAAAGCAAGCACTGCTCCTCGCCAGGACTTGTCTTGCTGCAGCTTTCAGGTTTCCTGGAGGCTGCCAAGAAAAGGGTCATTTCTAGCTGTATTTTTAGCTTGCTGGCACCTGCCCGTGAGGAATGAAGGTGAGACTCGCCAGCTCACTTCATGCAAGACTATAGAGTAGCAGCAGATGGGACCGGTTCCTGGTTGCTGACAGGGATGTGAATAGAAGCTTAAATTAAAGCAGCTAAGTTATGGAGGCCTGGGTGCTTTTTCTGTGTGTGCCAGTAGTATTTTGCCTTAGTTTGCACAGAGGCACTGGGGAGCCAGCTACAGTTTAATTGTATTTCTTTAATTTTACCAGCCAGAAGCCTTGAGGCAGAGCCACATGAAAGGAAAGTATGATTCAGGAGAATTCCTCTTTTTGTTTACCTATTTAAAGTGCATTTCCTTGGTGCTTTTCCCATTCACAGCAGAGAAAGAAACCCACAGAAAAATGCAGCAAAAGGAGTTTTAAAGTCTCCTACTGTGCTGGCGCAGAGGAGAGGCAGGGACTTGCTGCTGCCCTGGGGTCTCTCATGCCATACAGCTATTTTTTTATTGGTGAAGCAGGAGCTCCAGGAGTCCTTGAGGTCAAATACTGAGCCTGAATCAAGTGCCTCAGAAAGAAGCCTCAGAAAACACAGCCTGGACCAACGTCTAATCCCAGCCCATCCACCCGCCCCGCAGACGAGCATCCTTGCAGCATCTCTGCAAATAATCCAAGGCCACCAAGCACGGTGACTGGGAGAGACCCTTAGGGCCGATACTTCTTCAGGGAACATCTCCCAGTCCATAAATACTTCTACCCAAATGCAGGACAAAACATAATGTATAAAAGATTGAATAGAAGATATATTATGCTATTGCATAGCAATCCTGTCTTCAGGAATTTATGGCTTCGATATATCCCCTGTTAAAAGAGATTCTGCAGGCTGATGGAGGAGTTCAATTCATCTTGTATCTGTTGCAAACTATCAATATTATGGTTTGCCCATTTAAAGGGGAATTGGGATCAATTCTTTTGGCTATTTATAATAAAAAAATAAATAAATGAAAAAGCCTTGTGGCACCATTGATATTGTGCTTGCTCTGGGTTAATCCACTGGGAGCCTTCCCTTTCCCACTCCACTTCAGGGATGCATTGAGTTTTGGGGGTGTGTAATAAGCTGCGTGGCAGGAGGGGCCCAAAGGGTGACGGTGACAGTGCCCGGTTTTATGGCAGCAGATTTCCCCTGGCAGCTGCTCTTGCACACACACGTTCACGCCTGCATCTCCTCTTGAGCAGGGCTTGCTTTAATCCAGCCCACCTCCCCTTATTTCACAGTGCCTGTGCCTTTACGCTCTATAAAACCCTCCCCGCGTGGCTGTGCTCACTGCCGGCGCGGTGCAGGACTTGGGATGTAGAAGTTTGGGAGTGGAATCAATCCATCATCACCAGGTTTATAGACGGTCCTACCAAACACTTCCCATTTTAATCACGGCTGAAATCCTATTTGCTATTCCCCTAAAAAAGCTAAAAGCAATTGCAAAACCAAATCCCAGGCCTTTTCTTGCTTTTCCCCTTGTGCGAGCATGGATGATGAAGGGGTTTTGGGGGGGGGGTCGGCTGGTGCTGCCCAGCTGTGCACTGGGACGTGCGTCTTCCATCAGCCAGCCCCCCTGCTGCAAATGCCGAAAAGGGGGGACCCAGCCTTGGCAGGGCTGTGAGGGCAGCCGGGGCTCCCCGGGATGCCTACTCCATTCTTTTCCCATGCCCCAAATCCCTGGCAGCTGCCAAATTAATTTTGCACCACGGTGACACAGCCATTGTTTGCTTTTGGCAGGGGGCTCTGGCACGGCCGCACCGCCGCTGCGCCGCGGTGCTCGGGGTTTATGAAGATTTACGCTGTGCTGGGATCCAGGGCCCCCGGCCAGCAGCAGGACCGGCGTGCAAGGTGCTGGGCAGAGATACCCATGCAGACCCGGCCCCTGGGGGGGGGTTGCAAGAAACAGGTTAATAGACACGTCTGAATGGGAGCGATGGGGAGGCGAAGCCCAGGAGGGATTAAGAAGCATTTGCTCATGTTAATGCAAGGGAGGCTTGTGCTTTATGCGCCTGCAAAAGGAGTGTTTTTCAAGGCATGGCTCTGCGGAGCTGCTGTCCCTCCCAGGAGGGCAGAGACTCCCAAAGCGATGTGCAATCTGCTCCTGTCTTGTCCATGCTTTTCCAGACAGCATGGGATCAGCAAGACCGCTTCAGGCACCCCTTTCCTTGAGGAAAAGCCTGAGCTGGCGGGAGAGCCTGGCTCTGCCGTTGAATTGCTGCAGGGTCCCCGTATCCCCCCCAGGCTGGGCATCCCATGGGCACAGCCCCTCGCCCGCATCCCTGGACCACGCCGAAGGCAGCACCCCCAGGCATCCCACCCTCCTCCCGCATCCGCACGGGTTTCTCCTTCCGTGCCGGGAAGGGCACAAGCGCAGCGCTGGGCAGAGAGGGGATTTGGGAGAAAGCGGGTTATAAAACACTCAGCAAAGTTCCACTCGGTGCTTCAGGTCTAAAATTAATAGGTGCAACCCATAATCCTCTCTTGGAGAGAGATGGGAGGTGGGGGGGAAGGCAAGGGAAAAATAATGGTCAAATCCCCATGCCTTGCTGTCGGAGAGTCCTCCAGGTCTGTGAAGTTCAATGCATAGGAAATGAGGTGGAGACTCAGCACGTTCGCAGGGAACACGGGTCAAAAGTGACCTTCACAAACTCAGCCCGGGGTGCAGAGCGGCGTGAGGCTGGCCAGTTCGCCTCCCAGCACAGCCAGGCTGCAGGGGGAGTGGGATGGGGAGGGGGGGGTTAAAAGCCTGTCCTTTCCCAGCAGGGACATGTGGGCAGCGGGAAAGAAATGAGGCTGCTGCACCTTGCCTGGCCGGGTGTCCAGCCCTGTGGATGGGGCTGATTTTGGGTGGCATCATCGGAAAGCCATTGCATCCATCCAGGAGCTGCCTGTCATTCGGACAAGAATGTTTCCCACGGCATCCCTGTGTGCGC